>NC_141153.1:26496250-26651923 GCF_053477565.2 Lygodium microphyllum | reverse complement strand
ACATACCCTCATGGAAACACCCCTATCTAATCATTCATGTATACCATGTCTTGATTTTGTCCCTCATAAGGTCCCTTTCCCACCTAGCCATCCTATTTTCAACCCGTCCCTAGGGCCATTCCTTGTTCATTGTTTTTATCCTTTTTGTTTTGAAACTTTTCCATGAGAACGCATTCTATGTTCAACGAAATTCATAATCTACTTTACAAACCTATTTTTCCCTTTGGACTAGCCACTTTTATTTTTTATGTCCTCTTATTCCTAGCGCCTAGAGTTCATGAGTTATTAATTTTTGAATAATTTTTTGTGATTGGAACATGTTTCGATGTGAATGTGCCTTTTTCACTTCAGAACAAAGATATGATGTGACAATCCCCATCTACACCTTCCCCTTTACATTTTTTCTTTTTGTTGCTTGTCATTCTGGTGCATGGTTTGTCAGTTATTAATTATTGTATGTCTTTAGATATTCTCATGTGTGAATTTTGCTCATTTTCTATATGAACCTACCCTATTCTCCTCAGTATTCAACTTTAATCGAATAGCCTTGCTTGTGGACTACCGTGCATAGTTTTTCTTTTTTCTCCAATATGTTTTGGCCCACCAATTTTGTGTTATTAATTTTTATGTGTGTTTTTGTTATCGTTTTTAGTATATTTTTCATGTGAACGTGCCTTACCACGCGTAGACTCGAGTTTTCCCTTACCTATTCTGTCTACCACTTCCTTGCATACATTTTTCATTTTCATTCCTCTTAGTTTTGATTGATTGAAATTTATATTTTAATTTTTGTTCCCATTTTTAGGTTTTTTGTTCACTTTTTTTTAAATGAACAAGGGGCGGATGCAATAGCCCCAGTCAAAAAGTGAATGAAGAAGCTCATTTAGAATAGCCTCGGAGTTCTATTCTCGTTGAAACTACGTTCTGACATGATAGACCTACCTAACTTATCATTAAAGACATTTTTTTTTCTACATCTCATTTCAAGTGATGAGTTTTTCTAAATTAATTTTTGTTTATCTTTCCGTATCCATTTTTTTCCTCTTTTTCCATGTGAATGCTCTTCATTGTCCCCAGACATCCTGTTTCTTTTTTCCATCCTCTTTCCCAAGTCACATTGTAGAGCGAGCTCACGCTCAACTGCCAATACCCACGGACCACTTATTGTTTCAAGCATTTCAAGCGAGCTCTAATGGCTATCTCTCACTTAGCCGACACGTCGTCGATCCTATGAGTGTAGTGAGCTTACCTTGATGCCGAAAGGAGTTGCCTCCTCTCTTGCACACGTCGGTAGCTCCACGATCCTAGATGCTAGCTCAAGCATGCTCCATCCTCAAGATCCATGCTCCAAGCTCCATAGCCACGAGCAAGACAAGAGAATAAAAGAGAAGAGAAGAAGAGAGGGGAAGATGGAGAGCTTCTCCTCCCTGGTCCCTCACCCTCACACACTTGCTCCCTCACACTCTCACACTCCCTCTCTCAAGCACAAGCTCAAGCAAGCAAGGAAGAAGAAGAAGAAGAAGAAGAGGAGGAGGAGGAGGAGGAGGAGGAGAACCACTTTTAGCCACAAACAAGAATGAGCTTCTCATTCACTTTTCACCTTTATATACAAAACCCTAAATCTCTTTTGGGCGGTCATCCCCTTATCCCCTTTTTTACATGGCCGGCCATGGTTTAGTAGGCCATTTTTTCCATTGTCCTCCTATCTTCCTAGCTTCCTTCCTACCACCCATCTACCTTTACAAATTGCATGGGTGAGAGCCCGATGCTCTTTAAATTAAATCATGATGCGCTTGCGCTCTTTTACAAAAGTATTGACTTGCACTTTTTCTTGTGCACATTTTTCCTTTATTTAGGACTTTTCTGCACTTCTTGTATTTCCATATTTTTCATATCGAGCCTTCGTCTTCCGTTTACTTTTGCCTTGGCCTTTTCTTATGCTTTAGATTTTCTAGATTTTCCACCTTGTTTGTCTAATGGTTCCACCTTGTTCGTTTGAGAGTTAACATTACCCCCCTCCTAGACGAGTGCCAGTCCCATGGCACTCAACGTGGTAGGTAGCAAGCTTTGGCCTGCACTGAAGATATGGGTGGAAGGGACATCGGTGGTTGCCATGGAGGAGTGTTGGTGGTGGTGTGGAGGAAGGTCTTTGGAGGCATGTTGGTGGCCTAGGTGGCTGGTGGTAGGGTTGTTGGAGTTGGTTGGTTTGTTGGGGATTCTACACATGATGCTCCTTGGCGGGCTTGCAGGATGATAAAGGATAAGAATTTAGAGGTGACTGTTGATGGAGAGTAAAGGACACTTTCATTGGAGTCTTCAATACCTGCAATTGAAAACCTCTCATATGTAGTCTCTCCCTAGGGGTAGTGCTAGTCTTCTTTATCGTGCACAAGACGTAGTTCAATTAGTTTGGGAGACAGGTCAGAACTCTAAGTAAGCTGAGAGTATTGTCCTGCACTTGAGGACCCAAACTGTGTATATATTTCAGTGTAGATATTATGTAAGTGCTCATGCATACTTAGATATTATGTAGTTAGAAGACCACGAGCTAGTTTCTCGTAACAATGTGTGGGTGAAGCAAAGTTGTCCATGTTGAAGAAGAAGTAGACGTGAAGATATATGAGACATGTAAAAATTACATGGCGCAGCGAACAGAATCTGAGAAAGCGATAGAGACTACACAAAAAATAAGAGGAGAATCAAAAAATTATTTAGCTCCAAACAATTGATACAAAGATGGCTCTGTCCACCCGTGCGCTTCCACTATGTGAAGCTTAGATGGCGATCTAGACAGAAGATAGGTAAAGAGCTTAAGGCTAGCTGGAACAACAACTCTAAGTGGGTGAAAGATGAATGATCGATGGCTGTGAAGGGATTTAGCTTTTCTAGCCCGCGAAGGCCATTAGGTCGGCCTGACCGACCTACCATATGAGCCTCCACTAGTCGGCCAGGGAATATTCCCTTTTTTACATGACCGACCTACCATATGAGCCCCCCTGGGACCCCCCAGCCAAGGGCCGCTTTCGCGGCCCCTTGACCCCAAAATAGGGGCCCCTTTTAACTCCCTTACCCCGCAACTCGATGCAATGCACCTCGAGTTGCTACCAGCTTAACCACTCTGTCTAACCCAAAGATTAGACCCACAACGGTCACCTTTTTGCCATCCGGTCACATAGACCTCATCTAATATACAAGTCAGGACTCAACCAATGTCCAAGCTCACATTTGGCTTCTCCTCATAATGGGGGCCTTACAACTTTGAGCACCATGGATCATTGGTGGCACCTAATGAGGGTAGGGCATTGATCATATCTAATAAGATATTCTTTGCGTTGTGACTGCACAATGTAGCATAATTGAACACAAGGGCACCGCACTTTCGGTAGCTAGTAGCTATTGGACCAACGTGATAAGGACAGTGTACTTTTCATGGCCATTCATGCGGTGCTTATCACGATTGATTGCAATGGTATTAAGGCAGAGTGCAAGAGGGAATCGTGTGAATGGGTTAGGGTGACATATCTAACCATAGGCGAGACAAGCTCCCTAGGCATGTCCTGCCCTTGATATACCCTAAAAATTTATGGGTGTTGTTAAAGGGCTAGGGGACTAGGGATGGAGCTAGTCGACCAAGGTCACTGGACGTACCTAATTTGAGGACCCCTAGGTGTTGTGCTGTGATCGTGGATGCTTCTTATCTTTTTGTTCTTTTCTTTTCTTTTTTCCTTTTTCGTTTTCTTTTTGTTTTTGTTTTCTTGTTTTTTTTTTGGGACTTTCCTGAGTACAACCATTGCAATATGTTGAGGCTATCAGCCTTTCAATGGGTTGGGAAATGTCAAGCTTTGAAGGCTCAAGAAATGGATATTACAGCGATGAGTGTGTCTTAGCCTCGTTGTTGGAGAAGCAGTTGCTAAGATGGGGAGATACACTTGAGATTTTGCAACCCTCTTTGGAACGTGCAATGTTGGTACAATTGAGGTAAGAGCTATCATGAGTGCCCGGTGTAGAGTGTAACCCAGAAAGAGAAAGTGGTTATGATCATGCTTTGGGCCATGCAATGTGGGTGATTGGCAAGGGTGATTTTTGCTTTCAACAGCGTGGCTTTGTCGTGGCTCTTCGTGGGGTTGGTGGTCTTGCGGTGTCTTGGGTATTGAACACTTTTGCACAAAGACCTATGCCATCCTGCATCCACTTATCACTTCATGAGAGTACATGCACGGTACATGCCGCAACTATAATAAACTAGTGCAACGCAAGGAGACATTACTTATCTGAATTCCATGGCATTGACTTAGATACTTATCACATGTGCTTGATTTTCTTTTTCTTTTGCTAAAGCCGTGAAATATATTAAACGTAGATATGAAAAGTTTGTATAATTAGGGAACCTGTTAGCACTTAACCATTTAGAGACAAAAAGTCATGGCCAGGTAGCATTTGATAAGCCTTTTATACAACATGGGGCTACTCTATTTGTACGAGGCGGGGCAAGTGCAGGTGGTCGGGCGACTAAGGCTTTGCTGGTGAGGGGCTCTTGTGAGGCTGGGTAGGAAAGTTCGGGAAAGATTTGGTCTGAGACCTGAATGGTGTAGTCCCTAGCCGCAACTGTTTCCAGAATGCTTTTGAACAATGCATCAAATTCCTGCTTGTCTCGAGCTGCCCTCTCCTCTTTCGAGCACCTGGTGCTCGAGCGTCTGGTGGGGGCCTGCACGACCGGTGTTGCCACGCCCCGTGTGCTCCCTTGAGCTTCTATTCCCTTGACTTGGGGATTTTTTTGGCCTACGTCCAGGGTGATGTTGCTTGGGTCCTTGTTCCTTTGCATACCTTTTAAGGGTAGGTACGTAGCATTCCGGTAGAGGAGCTTGTGCTGCATGCTACCTCCGGCGGCGGATAGCGTTCTTGCAAGCCAGTTGCACTGGATGCTCCATGTCCGCTACCATGGGGGGACCTGAAAATTGCGAACTAAGGATTAGGCCCTGAGGCAAGATAAAACTATTTGCATGGAAGGGATTATACACTGGGTTATCTAGCGCATATGACGAGGAGGGGTAAGGTGAGGCATGCAGTGTTTGTTGTAGAGGGACAGCCCCCTGTTGATGTTCATTTTGCCTCCAGCCATTAGCAAATCTTGGCTTATGCTAAGTTGCATGAAGTGGTTTTCATGGAGTGGAGCAGGGCTCATCCCTAGAAGGATAGACTGAAAAAGGGGAAAGGTGTATAGAAAGGGATGGTGCTCCATCTACACCATTAGAGATATTGGTCAGAGCTTCGTATGGCGGTAATGAGGGTTACATGCCCTCCTCCTGGAGGTGGGAATGGTCACACGACTTCTAAATGCATGGTGAGAGGAGGACCTGAGGAGCTCAGCCTATCAAACCCAACTCTTCTCCTTGCGCTTGACTATCATTGCTTGTGTGTGTTGATATTATCTATACATTGTCACAAAACTCATTGTGTATTTATGTACATGTTTACGAATCCATGTCACTTCACGAGGATAAAAACCAATTGTAGAACTCCGGATTGTACTAGAGTGTGGCACATGCATCTAGTACTCGTGGCACACCTTACTCAATAAAGATAGATATTTTGCAACATCGAGTAGCATGGCACCTTGTCCGAGTCTATTGGCAATATGTAACTCAATGAGAACCTTATCAGCCAGAGAGTTCTCTTGGCTAATTCCAGCTAATTCCGTACCCCGAATGGCAATCAGCACTCAAAAGGAAGTTGGTGCCACATAGGTTGGGTCTCTTTGAGATTTCCATTTGGCCAATCGCTCCTCTGAGATTGTTATAATTTGGGCTCCTATTTCAGCCATTGCAACACGGTTTTCAAACCAACATTTTTCAAATTGACTTCAACCCTCTAATTGCCGCTTTACTTTCTCTATCTCTAAGAGATTTGGTTGGCAGAGCACATCATTGAATGTTACAGTTAAGCGTAGTCCGTCGGTTTCCTCGTTAGAGGTGACTCGCATGCGTTCATGTAGAAGCCAGTCATAGTACTCCTCAAGATGTTATTGCTCTTCCCAGGATAGGGGAAATGGCAAGTATTCTTCAAGCTGCTCCCTAGGGAATGCACCCATGTCTGCAAGGACATAGACACGTGCGAATACCCTTAGTTTTGCATCCAGCTCAGTTAAGCATTCTACGACACTTATATGTTCAACGAGGGCTTGCTCAGTTGCTATCTCATGCAAGGTTCTAGGAGTTTGCCTAGGCTTTAGCATAGTTGGGGGCTCAGGCCTAGATGAGCAAGATTGGTGAACGCTAAGATTACTTATGCTCTCGAGGTTTCCATGTTTCTCATGAGGCTTTGTTATTGCGTCATGGTTCTCCTTGGATGTGACTCGTATAAAATTTTCACCTTGTTGTGACAGCGTTGTATCCACTCTTGATTGGTCAATGCGAGTTCTGTTGTCGGTGGATTGAGTGCTGCAAGCAACCATTGATGGTAACGGCTGCTTTGATTTTTCAGAACACACCAATGTGTCTGAGGTTTCGCCGCTATTAAGAGAGACATCAAGGGGTTCATTGGGGGATGGACTCGATGCTTTATTCCTCAGCTCTTCAACACTCTTAGTTTCAATCTTCTTGGGGTCTACAGCCACTTGCAAATGCCATTGTTGGGACCTTGAACTAGGTCAGTCGTCAATGTGCTTGGCTGGGCCTCAGCATTCTCTTTCTCTAGTGTGTCCTCATTATCAAGAATTGCGTGGAGGGGGACTTGCTCAAGATGCTGCGCCGAACACAGACAGAATGCACAAGGAGAAGCTCACTCAAGAGACAAGAAGAGAGATGGAAGCCAAAACGTTTTCTTGCTGGTTTCTTCTTCTTCTTCCACCCACTTTACAATGTAAATAAAGTATAGATAAGATACAACATAAAGGAAAGTGGCCTACTAAGTCAAACAATGCATAACTGATTACACTAGTCGATTGGCACTATAACTATGTCAGCTGTAAATAGGTGTAACAACCTGAATATAATAAGTAATGAGTCAGTGGCCATGTGAGAGTCATAATGACCACCGACGTGCTGAGTGTAGATGTGTGGACCCATCTAACTAGGCGGTCCATCATTAATGTCCGCATGTGTTGAGCTTGTCATCTCAACACTCCCCCTCAAGCTCAACTACATCTCTGCAACTCCAAGTAAGCTTCGAAACTTTTGAAGCTTCTCTATACTCAATGCCTTCGTGAAGATGTCAGCTATATGATCCTGTGTGCTGACATACATCAAGTCAATCTCACCTGCTAGTACCTTCTCTCTCACAAAGTGGTAGTGTACCTCAATATGTTTTGTCTTGGCATGGAACATAGGGTTCCTAGCCTACTGTGCTCATGTTGTCACAATAAATGACAACAGGACCTTCCACTTGCACATCTAAATCAGCCAATAACTTTTGCAGCCATACTACCTCACATGCTGCAATAGCAACACCTCTATACTTAGCCTCTGTACTCAACAAAGCAACTGTAGATTGCTTTTCGCTGCTCCAAGTAACTGCTGCACTACCAAGAGAGAACATGTATCCGCTGGTAGATCTTCTATCAGACATACTACCAGCCCAATCTGCATCTGTGTATCCAAACACCTGTACATCTGTACCTACCTCATAGAAAAGTCCATAATGTAATGTGGACTTTACATATCTCAATATGCATCTCACTGCATCCAAATGTGGCTTTCTAGGTACTTGCATAAACTGACTCACAAGACCAATAGCATAGCTCAAGTCTGGTCTTGTAATGGTCATGTAGATCAAACTCCCCACTATCCTCCTGAACATAGTAGGGTTTTCTATCTCATCCCCATCATCAGCACTCAACTTTACATTCTGCTCCAACGGGACTAAAAGTGGTTTGCATGCTGTCATACCATACTTGGACAACATATCCAAGCCATACTGTCTTTGGGACAGCCATATACCATCATCATATCTAATCACCTCAATGCCAAGGAAGTACCTTAGCTCACCTAAATCCTTCATCTCAAACTTCTTCTTCAAAAACTCCTTGACTTAAGCAATCCCACTATCATTATTACCTGTAATAATCAAGTCATCCACATAGATGACTATGATGACCAAACCTGCATCTCCCTTTCTCACATAATGTGAGTGATCAGCATCAGAAACATAAAAGCCAATATTGGCAAGATACTCTCTGATCTTGTCAGACCATGCTCTAGGTGCTTGCTTGAGCCCATAGAGCGCCTTCTTCAACCTACACACATACGTGGGATCCTCTAAATCTTCATAACCTGCTGGTTGATCCATATACACTTCTTCCTGCAAATCACCATGCAAGAAGGCATTCTTCACATCCATTTTCTGCAACCTCCAACCTTTGGCTACTGCCAAAGCAAACACACATCTGATAGTTGCCATCCTAGCAATTGGACTGAAGGTTTCTTCATAATCTATGCCATATATTTGGGCATAGCCTTTTGCAATTAGCCTAGCTTTGTACCTACTAATAGAACCACCTGCATTGTGCTTAATCTTATAAACCCATTTACATCCGATAGCTTTCTTTCCCTTCAGCAATGGTACTAGATTCCAAGTCTTATTGGCCTCTAATGCAGCCATCTCCTCATCCATTGTTGCATCCCAATGAGCATGACCAACAGCCTCCTCAAAACATGTGGGCTCAACATCCTCAATCACTTTTACCATATAAGCATAATGGTGAGCTACATAACCTTCAAAACCAAATATTTTAATAGGGTATTTGACCCTGCTAGATCTGTGTATCACACCGGATTACTCAATGGATCCTTTACATTACTATGAGCTCTCTATACACCTGGTGTCCTGACATAAGGAATACCAAGCTCATCATCCAAGCTCTCTGAGCCACTGGAGTCTCCATCAAGAACTCTATCAATGCCATCTAACACTTTATTCTTTCCTTTGTCTTTACCTGTAGTGCTACTAGATGCACCTGAAGATGTAGAGCTATTCCTTAGTCTCCCAGACCAAGGAATACCAGATGATATCTTTGGTCCACTAAGAGTTAGTGATTCTTGCTTTTCAGCCTGCACATGAGTGTCATAATCATCATCATCATCTAATGCATCACAACTAGATGCATACCAACTGCTCATTTCATCAAAGATGACATCCCTGCTCACTCTGAACTTACATGTGACAAGGTTATAACAATGATACCCTTTCTGCTCTAAAGAGTATCCAATAAAGACACATTTTTCTACCTTTGGATCAAGCTTGTTTCGTAGCTCATCTAGCACATGAACATATGCAACACAACCAAATACCTTCAAGTGTGATACATCAGGCTTCTTGTCAATAAAGCATTCTTCAGGAGTCATCCCATGAACTGCAGCTGTGGGAGTTCTATTCATAATGTAGACAGCAGTATGGACAGCCTCAAACCAAAAAATTTTGGGCATATTCTTTTCAACCATTAATGCCCGTGCAACTTCTGCAATATGCCTGTTTTTTCTTTTTGCAACACCATTTTGCTATGGGGTATACCTGCATGTGAACTATCTCTTTATCCCATGAGACCTCAGAAAATCACTGAACTCATTCGAGAGGTACTCTCCCCCTCCATTTGACCTCAAGCACTTTACTTTCAAGCATGTTTCTCTTTCAACTGCAACCTTGAAAGTTCTAAAGTGCTCAAACACTTCACTCTTTTCTTTCATAAAATATACCCACAACTTTCTAGAACAATCATCAATGAATGTGACAAAAATGAACTACCTCCAAGAGATACATTTTGTGACAGCCCCCAAATATCGGTATGCACAACATCAAGGATATTTCTTTTTACATCTCTCTCATGTGGAAAGGGTTGTCTTTCTTGCTTACCAAACTAACATGCTTTGCATACCTTATGAAATTCTGCAACTCTAAATGTAGGCAAACGTGTAACCAACCCTTTGGACTGCATTAATTTCAGCCTTTATACATTTGCATATCCAATGCGTTTGTGCCAAATTTCAATATCTGCAACAACACCTTTTCCTTTAGCATACATAGCAGCATTCATAGTAGGAATTCCAACATCCAAAATAAACATACATCCAACTCTACTTCCCTTTGCAACTAACCTACACTTGTCATTGAAGTCTTCTACAAAGCAGCCCTTTGCATTAAATCTGACTTGCAGCCCTTGCTCTACCATCTGAATGATTGACACCAACTTCTTTGTAATAGATGGCATATGTAATATATCTGAAAGACTCTTTTTTTTGCCATCATGCAAGGACAAGGAAACTTTTCCAATGTGTGAAATTGGGTGGCATGAATCATCACCTGTCTGCACATAACCTGTATTTTGCAAATCCTACATCTCTCCAAACCATTCTGCATGGCTGGTCATATGATTGGATGCACCTGAATCAACATACCAAACATCATCATGTGTTTCCTTTCCTGTAACAGCATTCAACATATGCTGCATAACAAACAGACGTTCATTTTTGTCTTCATTCTATCGTGAAGACGATGCATAGTTTCCTTGTTGCAACTTACCACCGCGAATATCATCTTTCTTAGCATAACATTGGACTGCAATATAACCTGTTTTGCCACAGTAGTGACACACAATACTAGAGTTGTTAGAACCTCTATTCTGCCATCCACCTCTTCCTCTAAAGCTCCCTTGCCTCTAAAGTTACCACGACCTCCTGAAGCCTGCATATTGTCAAATTGCTGATTCAATCTGTTTTGCTGGTTATCACTACCACATCCTCCTGTACCATGGCCTCTTGAAGAGAACCTGCCACGTCCCCTTCTTGAAGTGGAGTAGAAAGCTTGGACATGTTCACCACTTCTTTCAGATGTCTCACTCTGCATGTTGATCTCTTCAGTGATCATAAGGGAGACCAACTCATCGAAATATGGAAATGGCTTTCTGACATATAGGGAAGTTACAAAAGACTTCCAAGCCTTTTCATTGTTAAGTCCACCCAAGGTAGACGACACCAAATCATCATCATTGGGCATTGCATAAATCGCTGCCAAGGCATCTGCAATGCTCCTTACCTTCAGTGCATACTCATTGATAGACATCTTCCCTTTCTTCAATGTATTCAACTCTTGCTTGAGTTGAATCTTTCGTGCCTTTGTATTTACGAAAAATATACTTTCAAGTATGGTCCAAGCTGCATATGAATTCTCTGCATTTTTTATATATTCCAGCATATTATTGTCAATTACTATAGACATCCAATACATGACCTTTTTGTCTTTTGCATTCCATTCCTTTCGTGCCTTTGACTCTTCTGCAGTTGAAGGATCACTCACCTCCAGCTCCTTTTCTTCACCTGACACAAACTCGTAGAGGCCTTTTCCAATAAGGAAGTTCATGACATGGAACTTTCATGAAGGGTAGTTGTTCTTGTCAAGCTTCTCAATGATGGGGTTTCCACTATTCTTTGCCATTATCACAAAACTAATACCAAACAGCAAGCAAATCTTCTGCAACCCTTGACCTGTAGTACACATCAATATACCAGACAGCCTTTTTCACTGTCTGCTTAACAATACATGCAATCTACAACCAGTTTGCAAATAAACCTTGTGTTTATTCACTGGTAAACACCTTTGAACTTACAGATCTGAAATCTGTAACTTGTGCACCTGTATATGGCAGACAGAGCTAAAATTGCAAGGTATCTCGAACTGCTGTCCGCAACCTTGCGGCTCTAAAACAGGGCTTGAAATGACCTCGAATCGCCAAAATAGCAACGAGAAAGCCCTCAAAGGCTAATCAGCAAAATACACAGCGCTCTTTGCGCACATCAAATCTCACTGCAATCTGAGATTTTTGCTCTGCCCTGCTTCTGGTGCCTCCACTGGCACTATCCAAGAGAAAGAATGGAAGAATGGGAGAGCTTCTTATGTGTGGCTTGCTTGCTCGAACCTTACTTCTTCTCCTTCACTTCAGCCTTCAAAATCAGCGTCTCTCAGTGGCGCGGCTCTGATACCATGTCAAGAATCGCGTGGAGGGGGGATTGCTCAAGATGCTGCGCCGAACACACATAGAATGTAGAAGAAGAAGCTCACTCAAGAGATAAGAAGAGAGATGGAGGCCAAAACGTTTTCTTGCTGGTTTCTTCTTCTTCTTCCACCCACTTTACAATGTATACAAAGTATAGATAAGATACAACATAAAGGAAAGTGGCCTACTAAGTCAAACAATGCATAACCGACTACACTAGTCGACTGGCACTATAACTATGCCATCTGTAAATAGGTGTAACAACCTAAATATAATAACTAATGAGTCAGTGGTCATGTGAGAGTCATAATGACCACTGACGTGCTGAGTGTAGATGTATGGACCCATCTAACCAGGAGGTCCATCATTAATGTCTACATGTGTTGAGCTTGTCATCCCAACACTCATAGGACATAGCCGCGGCCTGCTGATTAGCCTCGCCAGGTTGTGAGGATACAACTGCCTCTCTTTTTGGAGAGTTTATCTTTTTAGCTGATTCCCTTCTATTTAACTCCTCCAGCCTAGGCTTTAGGCGCTTTTGAAGTGCTGGAGTTTTCAAGGAAGTTGGTTGCGGCACGTCCTCCACAGGTGAACTACTAAGGGCATGTTCCGCAAGGGGCATTGTCATAGCCAAGGGTTGTGACTGCTGTGATCCTTGATTGGAAGTAGTAGTAGCTAGTTTAGTGGACTGGCTACTATTGGTGGATTGCGATGTCAAGTCCTTAGACCGATTAAAAGTGGTCGTGTCTTTTGTTGCCCTTTAAGCATTCACTTGTGCAAATCGAGCCTCAATTGTTCTAGTCACAATAGAGTGCACATGCATACCCTTGGGCCGAGAGCTACGGGTGGGGCCATGTCCCACCTCTTGGACATTTGGAAGCTTAGATGGAGATAGAGATTGGGATTGATCAACTGCCCTTGACGACTGATGTTGTGCTTCCTGTGTCTATTTGGAAAAAGAGGGTGTAGGAGATCTGGGACTCTTAGGTGGACTTGGCACTGGCTAAATGATTTGCTCGAGGCTGTTAGATCAAAATATCCTTGAGCACTAGTGGCCTTTGTGCACGCTCAATGGTTACATCTGACATTTGCTTATTAAGCATGCTAGGATGAGGCTCTTTCTTTCAAACACTCATGAACACAATATTAGTGAGTTTGGGAATCTCCCAATTCCCATTTTTTGAATACTAAAAAGGTGGCACTCGGATAACATGCCCATAAGTTTCTCAAAACCATATGATATGACCTATCATTGGAAAGTGCTTGAAAAATGGAATCTATTGAGCTATAGAGCACTCGATTTGGAGTTATAGTGTTCAAGTTATGACAAATCCAAAGATTTAACCACGTGTCCCAAACTTATGGGAAATTCCCATATTCCCCAATATGGTGTTCATGTTTGGTTTCTTGCCCCAAGACCTAGAGTTTCTCTTAGATTTCCTCCTGTGCTTCATTGCTTTTGATGAAATCTGGCCTTCAGCTGATAGAGGTGGTTTAGCAGGGGGTTTTCGTACCCAAATCCATCAATTACCTGCATAATACCCTTGAGCACATAGCAACACTTTGGATATCCATCTCGACATTGTATTGTCTCTCCATCAATGCCTTTGTCTAAAAGGCTTAGGCTTCTTTTGGGGTCTTCTATGATATTTATAAGTCCAAAGCCTATCCTTGGCATTGGTTTCGGATCTCCTTGTTTCAAGCATGGCCTCACTCACTGGTTCTCGTTGTTCAACCTGTGCTCGTATCAACTCTTCCAACAAGTCCTTGCTCTCATTAGCAAGCTTGATTGTTATGTCAGCACCTTCCTTGCCTTTCCCTCGAGGTTCGATGAGGCCACCCTTGCTAAAGGTTGTGACAATCCTCACACTTGGTAGTGCCAATTGTATCCTCTATGCTACATAATTGGCCTCACACTTGGTCCCCCTTCTTCCTAGGAGGGTTTCCTTCCTGCAATTAGCACTATTTAGAGGGATATGAAATAGGATAGGCAATCTTTCAATTTCAATTATCGCAAGGATTTTGCACTTCCCTATGAGTGCTTGTGGGTGTCCCCCGTAAGGGCTAAGAGTTGCATTAGTCGGTGTGAGCTCTGGTTGGCCTAGTAGGGTCCATGCTTCATAGGTCAAGATATTAAAATCTGCTCCTTCATCAATCAAAGCATCGACGTTGTGCTCTCTTTTTGTGGTGAGTTTGACCCTAAGATAAGCAGGTGGTACTATGTCTTTGTCTTCCGGGTCTTGGCTTGTAAATTTAAGCCTTCTAACAAATGCCCTTGAGTCCCCAATTGCATGACCAGATGTGGATTCTCCATTGATGTCTTGGATCATCTGTGTAGTGCTATTCAAGGAGTATCTATCGTCGAGACTATCATGTCTAGTCATTCTCGCCATTGTAGCTTGATGTTGTTGCTTTCTGTTTTGACTAGATGCAGTCCAAACACAACACATACGTGTGTGGGGCCTCTTCAAGCTCTACCCTGAGACCTATGGACCACTTATCACTCAAGTGTTTCGAACTGCGAGTACCTTCCTCTCTCTTGCACCCCTGCAGATCCACGATCCTTGAGGCAAGCTCAAGCAACCTCAATCTCTCTCCCATGCGCTTCATCCTCCATAGCCACGTTCGAGACAAGAGGAGAGAAGAGAGGAGGAGAAGATGAAGAGAGAATATGGAGAGCTTTTTCTCCAAGATCCCTTGCCCTCCCACGATCACTCCCTCACACGCCCTCAGTACCTCTCTCAAGCACAAGCAAGGAGGCAAGAAGGTAAGAAACAAGAGGAGAAGAAGAAGACGATGTCTGCCACACACGAGGATGCTCTTCTCATTTATTGTTCAACTTTATATACATGCCCTAATTTCCATGGGCGGTCATCCCCCTTTTTTACATGGCCAGCCCTTGGCCTAGGCCCCTTTTCTCATTGTCCGTCTATCCTCCTAGCTTCCTTTTCACCGCCTGTCTGCATTTACAAATTGCATGCGGGTGAGAGCCCGGCGCTCTTTTACAATATTTCAGGGTGCACCTTTTCCATTTTAAAATGCGCCTTTCCCCTTCGGCGTTTGCCTTGGACTTTTGTCTTTTCCGCTTTCTTTTTCTTTCTTCGTGTTGGGCTTTCTTCGTATTGGGGTTAACATTACCCCCCTCCTAGACGAGTGCCAATCCCATGGCACGGTGGTGGGAAGTAGTGGGATAGATGATGCTATTTCTAGGTGTAACAGGTGGGTAGAGGACACTGAGGCTTGTGAATGAGAGGTGATGGGGTGTGATGACGATGACCAGGAGAGATTCCAGTATGTTTTATTTTTCCTGACGAGTCTCGGCATATTTCTTACTGTTCTGGCGCCCTTATGGAGCCAGTCCTCGTTTGAGTATCTGAAATGCTTGAAACAAGAAGAAGTCCCTTAAGAGGATGGTATCGGAAGGATTTATTCTGGAGAAACCCCCCGAACGTTGTTTTCCTTGAAAAGTCATGGCCTAGGTTGAAAACTTTTGTCTGGGCATAGAGGACCTTCAGTTTTGAGTTGAAAGTCTTCAGGCTTGTGGTGCTAATAAGCGATCCGTAGATCATGAGGCAGTGGGCACGAATCATTGGACGGTGAGGTTCCAAGATCTATGCCAATAGCAGCCCATCACTAGGCGGATGGTTGTCGACATGAAATCTGTGGAGCCTCTGAAACCTTCACAGCGAAGCTCCTGAAGTCGTAGTAATGGGGTCATGTCCGACTTTTGGGAAAATTCCTTGTCATTGGAGGGTGTAGTAGACAATCGCCTGCAGCCAAGCAGCCCATTCTTGAAACACGAACATAACCTGCAATAAAAATGGTGCACTTCCTAGGGGGGTGTTTGTCGCACTGTGTATGCATGGTGCCCATGCCAGTGGAACTGGGAGATGGGTCTAACCTTGGGCAAGCCCTTGGTAATGTCCCACACTTAAGGACCCAATTTGTGTGGCTTTTGAGGTGTGGTGCGGAACTCAGGGTGACAGGTCCGAAAGTCCTGCCCTTGATGTGCCCTAAGTGTGAAGTGGGGGAGGGGCTAGAGAGGACTCTAGATGTAGTGAGCATGGTGCACCACAATAGTGAATGAGAACAGCAAGCACTCTCTCTCTTTTTTTTTTTGGGAGAGAGAGTACATTGGGCAATGTATGGGACATCTATTTAGTCACGGGGCGGTCGCAGGCCTCATGATAAAAATGCGCTACTTTGTAAGTATTCCTTAATACCGGCCCTAGCTCTTAGAGGAGTGGTGGACAAAAACGGGTGATTACACTTTGCAAAACGGGTGTCACTCATATTTTCTAATAGCTCTAAGCAAAAAGCTAGGAGGAGAGTAGCGCGCACCATCAACCTCGTCATGGCTCTACTATCTATTCCTAGGTTAAGATCAAAAAAGAGTGGAGGGAGATGGGCTTCCTCTGCTGCAGGTTTTTGGTGCAGCAGGAATTGTTGAGATATCGAGCTCCACTCGTGATATGCCAGGGTGACCGTTGTGCATTTATGTCACCGACGTGTCAGTTACAGATGCGGTTGGTACACCGCCCATGAATAATAGCTACATGATAGCTATCCTTATCTACTCTAGTTCGTGGCTCAGTTAGTATGCCACCTTAGTTAGTTGTCTTTGGTTTGAAACCCATATATAGGGTTCTTCTATTTCTTTGTATGAGAGTTTTTTTGGCTTACACAACTAAGAAGAGGAAAACTGTTTTCAGCCTCCACCTTTGTGTGTATTCCCCCATTGTGCAAGCAAGAAAGCTACAAGTGAGACTCCTTCCTTCTCTCCCACAATCTTAACATGGTATCAGAGCCTTGTTCGTGGTAAGGAGCTCAAGAAAGCAAGCCAAGCTCGCGGTGTTCTGGTAAGAGGAGCCGTGTTGCTTTCATTTTCTATTTTGGGAGCAGATCTCTGCAGGTAGCACAGTTGGAAATTGCAAGAGTACATTGTCTCAGGTTGAGACGCCCTTCGCGTTGAAGCAAGAGGGCAGTATATGCTGCGGGCGAGGGCTTTAGCCCTCGGCGACCCTATTTTTTTGATTTGAGGCCATTTCGGGGCCTGTTTTGGAGGCGGAAGTTTTATGCATGCACTCAGGAAAAGGCCCAGTTTTATGCTGTGCAGCCACTGTTCTACAGGTCGGTGAAAAGTTACTGTAGAAATTGCATCGTATGCT
The DNA here is from genome assembly GCF_053477565.2 of Lygodium microphyllum. Taxonomy (NCBI): domain Eukaryota; kingdom Viridiplantae; phylum Streptophyta; class Polypodiopsida; order Schizaeales; family Lygodiaceae; genus Lygodium; species Lygodium microphyllum. The sequence goes on along the minus strand of NC_141153.1, from coordinate 26,634,775 downwards.
TGTGCGCAGAGACATTGGGAGTTACAGAATCATCCTTGTTGCCTGTTGATGCAAAATCGTCACTAGGAAGTGACTGTGTGGTCAAATACCACTTTCGTCAATTTTGCAAATTTGCCTTTGTGAGGCAGAAGCTGTGTTCTTTGCACTGACAGAATTTTTTGCAGTGTTCTGTAATGGCGTTTGATTCTCTCTCACATATTGTCACTGAAAATCTTGACAAGAACAACTTCCAAGCATAGAAGTTTAGAATGACGAATTTCCTTATGGGAAAAGGATATTGGGAATTTGTTGCAGGAAATGAAGAAGAACCAGTTCTTCCTGATGTTCCCAATCAACAGAAAATACAGGCATTCAAAGCATGGCATGAGAGAGCCAGGAAAGTTATGTACTAGCTGTCTATCAGCATTTCAGACTCTATGATTGTGCATATTCAGGATGCAAGTACGCCAAAGGAGGCATGGGATACTTTGTCAAAAATGTATAGCACAAATACGCAAGCCAGGAAAATGCAGCTCAAGCAAAAATTGCGTAATGTGCAAAGAGAAAATATGAGCATCAATGACTACCACATGAAGGTGAAGAAGATTGCAAATGCACTTGCTTCCATTGGGTCACCAGTGGAAGATGATGATTTAGTTTCTGTGACCTTGAATGGTCTAGGAAAGGATTATGCATAGTTTCGGACTTCCATTTCAGTTCGTGAAAGATTTTCTGATTTTGAGGAGTTGATTGCTCTTCTAATTTCTGAGGAGCAGAGAAATGGTAGTGCATCTTCTTCAGGAGGAACTTCAAAAGAAGCTGTCTTCTACTCAAATGCTGGAAGAGGTAGAGGCAGAGGTAGAGGAGGCCAATTTGGAGGCCGTGGTAGAAATCAGAATATGCAGCAAACTCAAGAAAACCAGTCCTATGGAGGAGGACGTGGTAACTCTAGAGACAGGGGGAGCCAAAGAGGTCGTGGTGGATGGCAAAGAGGCCAAAATGCAAACAATAATGTTGAATGCTACTACTATGGTAAAATGGGTCATATGGCTAAAGACTGCTATAAAAAGCAGAATGACATCATGAATGGAAAACTGCAACAAGGAAATTATGCATCTTCTAGTAGACAGGGTGATGACAGAAATGAACATTTGTTTATGGTGCAACACATGAACAATTCTGTGACAAGTGCAGAAGAAAGCAACGAAGTGTGGTATGTTGACTCAGGTGCATCAAACCACATGACAGGTCATGCAGAATGGATGGAGGATGCAAGGAAAATGGAAAAACCAGGATTTTGGAGACTGGTGATGATACTGCACATCCTATTGTGCAGATTAGAAAAATTTCTTTGTCTATGCAGGATGGGAAAAAGAAATACCTGTCAGATGTATTTCATGTCCCGAATATCACCAAGAATCTGGTTTCTGTTGGTCAAATGGTTGAGCAGGGCTTGCAGGTCAGATTTAATCCTCATGGATGCTTTATTGAGGATATGAAAAATAAAGGTCGCTTGATAGAAAAAGGAAAGAAGAAGGGCAGAATGTTTACGTTGGATGCAGACATGCCTGAATTGAGTGCAGCAATGTTTGCACATGGGACCGGTGTAGTTGCAGATATTGATATCTGGCATAAACGCATTGGTCATGTTAATGTACATCGACTTAAATCAAAGCAAGTCCAAAATATTGTTGCAGGATTGCCAAAATTCAAGGTTGCAGAAATGCATAAGGTATGTGAAGCCTGTCAGTTTGGAAAACAGGCAAGGAAACCATTTCCTAGACATGTTCAAGAGAGTAAGAAGCCATTGGAATTAATCCACTCTGATGTGTGGACTACTAAAGCTGCATCTCTTGGAGGCTATCATTATTTTGTTAGTTTTATTGATGACTATAGCAGAAAAGTTTGGGTGTATTTTATGAAAAAGAAAAGTGAAGTTTTTGGGCATTTCAAAACTCTTAAAGCTATGGTTGAAAAAGAAACAAGCCTGCAAATAAAATGCCTAAGGTCAGATGGAGGGGGAGAGTACCTCTCAAATGAGTTTGCAAGGTTCCTGCAGGAGCATGGCATAAAGCAGCAATATTCATGCAGTCATACCCCACAACAAAATGGAGTTGCAGAAAGGAAAAACAGGCATATTGGAGAGGTATCTCGTGCCATGCTCAACGAAAAAGACTTGCCAGATTTTTATTGCGCTGAGGCAGTTGCTACAGCAGTCTACATAATAAACAGGACTCCCACTACAGCAATACATGGCATGACTCCAGAGGAGAGGTATACTGGTAGGAAACCAGATATTTCTCATTTAAAAATTTTTGGTTGCATTGTCTATGTACATGTGCTAGATGAGTTGAGATCCAAGTTGGATCCAAAAGCTAAGAAGTGCATCTTTATTGGTTACTCTCTGCAGCAAAAAGGGTATAGATGCTATAACCCTTCTATTCATAAGTTTACAGTGAGCAGAGATGTTGTTTTTGATGAGATAAGTAGCTGGTATAAACCAGTAAATGTGATTGATGATGTAGATGCATAAAATGGTAATGCTGCACAGAATTCACAGCAGCAGTCACAAAATATTAGTGGACCTGGAGCGTCCTCTAGCAGTGGTTCACATTCTTCGCCATGGACATGCAGATTGAGATCAGGAGAATCTTCTCAAAGCAATGCAGATAGTGGTATGCAGGTATCACGAAAAGGAAAAGAGAAGGTTGATCAGCCCATGTTTGATGTGAATGCAGGTCACTTTTATGTGGATGGTGAATCCAGTGGCTCAGAACAGAGCATTGATGATGAGTTGGGTATTCCTTCTATTGTTACACGTGGAGTAAGGAAGACCAGGGATGTTTTGAGAGCACCTGGGAGTGAATCTACTTTGCGCAGGTCTACGAGAGCTAGGTATCCTGTGGATAGGCTGAAATATGATGGATTTACAGTCATTCACTATGCATATATGGTCAAAGTGATACAAGAACCAGAACCCACTTCTTTTGAGCAAGCCATGGGAAAAGAAAAATGGGAGAAAGCCATGGATGAAGAAATGGATGCCTTGGAAGCAAATGCTACATGGAAATTGGTACCTTTGCCTAATGGTAAGAATGCAATTGGCTGTAAGTGGGTTTATAAGGTGAAGCACAATGTAGATGGTTCTGTGAACAGATACAAGGCAAGATTAGTAGTCAAGGGGTATGCACAAACATATGGCATTGACTATGAAGAAACATTCAGTCCGGTTGCAAGGATGGCAATCGTAAGAGCAGTCATTGCTATGGCTGCATCAAAGGGATGGTCTTTACATCAGATGGATGTAAAGAATGCCTTCTTGCATGGTGATTTGCAAGAAGAGGTCTATATGGAGCAGCCACCAGGTTATGTGCATGCTGTTCATCCTGAGTTTGTTTGTAGGTTGAAGAAAGCCTTGTATGGCTTGAAGCAAGCACCTAGAGCATGGTCTGACAAGATAGGGCAGTATCTTGTCACTATTGGCTTTCAGATTTCCAAGGCAGATTTCTCACTTTATGTGAGAAAAACAGAGAAAGGTATTATGCTACTTGTCATTTATGTTGATGATTTGATTATGACAGGTGACAGTGATGAAGATATCCTTCATGTGAAAATGCTATTGGAGCAGACGTTTGAGATGAAGGATTTGGGAGAGCTGCATTATTTCTTGGGCATTGAGGTGATTAGATCACCAAGTGGGATACAGCTCTTGCAAAGGCAGTATGGATTGGACATGCTGTCCAAATATGGGATGACAAGCTGTAAGCCTATTTCAGTTCCTTTGGAGCAGAATGTGAAGCTGAGCACAGATGTAGGTGAGCTTCTGGAAGACCCTACTATGTACAGACGCATAGTAGGAAGTTTGATTTATATGACTATTACCAGGCCATATTTGAGCTATGATGTTGGATTGGTAAGTCAGTTTATGCAGGCTCCGAGGAAACCGCATTTGGATGCGGCTAGACGCATACTCAGGTATGTGAAGTCCACATTGCAGTATGGACTATTTTATGAGACTGGGGTTCAGATACAGTTGCATGGATACACTGATGCTGATTGGGCTGGTAGTATTTCTCATAGACGATCTACCAGTGGATATGTGTTTTCTTTTGGGAGTGCTGCAGTTACTTGGAGTAGCAAGAAACAGCCTATAGTTGCCTTGTCCAGCACAGAGGCTGAGTACAGGGGTGCAGCAATGGCTGCATGTGAGGTAGCTTGGTTGCATAAGCTACTTTATGATATGCATCAGCCTACAGATGGGCTAGTTGTCATTTATTGTGACAACATGAGCAATATACACTTGGCAAATAACCCAGTCTATCATGCTAGAACAAAGCACATTGAGGTGCATTATCACTATGTGCGGGAGAGGGTTTTACTAGGTCTTATTGATCTAGTTTATGTCAGCACAGAGGATCAAGTAGCTGACATATTCACGAAGGCATTGGGCGCAGAGAAGCTACGCAAGTTCAGAGACCTACTTGGTGTGCAGAAATTGGGATTGAGCTCGAGGGGGAGTGTTGAGATATCGAGCTCCACTCGTGATATGCCAGGGTGACCGTTGTGCATTTATGTCACCGACGTGTCAGTTACAGATGCGGTTGGTACACCGCCCATGAATAATAGCTACATGATAGCTATCCTTATCTACTCTAGTTTGTGGCTCAGTTAGTATGCCACCTTAGTTAGTTGTCTTTGGTTTGAAACCCATATATAGGGTTCTTCTATTTCTTTGTATGAGAGTTTTTTTGGCTTACACAACTAAGAAGAGGAAAACTGTTTTCAGCCTCCACCTTTGTGTGTATTCCCCCATTGTGCAAGCAAGAAAGCTACAAGTGAGACTCCTTCCTTCTCTCCCACAATCTTGACAGGAATTTGAGAAGTCGGAGGTAATTACAAGTAGTTAAGAATGCGGGATCGGGGCAGGAAGAGAAATCTACAAGGAAACGATTTATGGAGGGAAGCAGATCTTCTACCCTAAATACTAAGCACTTCTCCGGGCTTCTAGCATTTACATTATAGATTCTCGGGAAGTCAAAATCCCCATGCAGATCTCTGTTGTAATTCACTCCATGCCTACAGGGGTAGGGCATGTAGATGGGATCATTGCGCTCTTCGGGGAAGGAGCTACAAAATGCGGTCCAGGCGTCAAAATTGGTGTCCCAAATCCTCTGCCATTTCGGCTGTGCCTCGTAGCTGTGGACGGATTTGGGAACCAGACCGACCTTGTCTTTCCAGTATTCTCGTGGCTCTTGTCTCCACTTGGTTATTATCATGCTTCTCTCTTCCATCCATCTGTTTGTGAGTTCATTAGCCAGATCTTTGATCTTGGCTACGACTCCTAGAGGTAGGGCCTGGTCTAGGGAGCATGGAAAAGATAATGAAAGCTCGAACGGCCTTCTATGTAGCTCTCTCTGGCGCCATATGATCAACTCATGGGGTCAATCTACAGGGTGCGTATCATTTCATAGTGGCATGGGTTCCTCAGGAAGTTGTCGTGGAAGTATGCACGCTCGGCATTGGGCCTCCTCTGCTAGCTCTTGCCTCCTTCTCCTTGCTGCAATTATGCATTCAGGTAGCTCGGCATCGGCAGGTTCCCCCTGTGGGATCTCTGGTTGAGGCAGACTTGGCATCCTTGGTGGCTCTTCGTCCTTATCTTGCTCGAAGTCCGGGCCCTCTTCGACATTTCGCTTTACCACAGGAGAAACGACTGGTGGTGGTGGCGGTGGCTGCTCCTGCTCCTGAAAACCCAACTCCTTGAGCTCCGCAGTGGAAAGGCCCGTACAACGCAGGTAGTAGAACTGTTGCTCCTTAGTTATTCCTGTACTTGTTGGAAGCTCCCGCTCTTGAAGGCCGTATCGTAGCGCCCGGGTGCTTAGCTCCAACTTTCTTTTTACATGTTCCACTGTATCATCGCCCTCAGCTTGCATCACATGAAGCACCGTGTTGAGAAAGGCCTGTCGCTGGGTCTTAGTGGTTATCTCTGCAGCCTCAGCCCTAGCCTTGGCCAACATTCTCTCACACTCTACCACTGCAAGCCATTCTGTTAAATCCCTCACCCTATCAAAGTTCTTTCTTTCCCACTCCATGCCTCTCTCCTCCATCTTTTGCCTTTGCTCCTCTTGCTGGCCCGCCAGGGTGGTTACCACCTATTGCTGCTCATTTGATAAGAACCATAACTGGTTTCTTTCTTTTAGTTTCTGAGCTAGCTGTTCTTCAGCGATCCCTCTTGCTTGATCAACAATGCTGAGCCTGTGGTGCGCTTCGGCCAGGATTTCTAATTTCTCTTGGACCAACTATTCTAGACTCTGGATCTCAGCACGGAGCAGCCTCTTCTGATTAAAGGTCATGGCCATGAGGGCTTCCACATCTTCTTGGGAGGTCTCCAGCGCATCTTCCAATCTCTGTACTTCATCCTGTAGTCGTTTTGCTTCAGTTGCTGAGACCCTTGGCCCTTCATTTTTCAGGAATTCGATTTCCCTAATTAGCATGTCCTATTATTCCTGCTCGTGCCATGACTGGGGCTCCGCTGCATGCTCTTGTGGAACAGTGACCTTGCCTTCTTGAGCCTCCCGATAGAGCTTTTCCACTTGGGCCACCCTTTGCTGGAGATCACTGTATTGCTGTATCAAAAGTTTTATGTTCCTTTGTTCCGCCACCAGGCTCTGCTCCTCATCCTCCAGCCTTTGCCTAAGGAAGCTTTCATTGGTTTGGGCTTGCTTCTTTTTCTCTTCTAGTTGGTCTTGAAGGGCCTTTATCTCTCTCCGTCTGTCAGCTTTATGTCTTGAGACTTCTTGCCTGAGGGCCACTAACGTCTCCTTTTCTTTCTCTAAGTCCAGCAGGGCCACCTTCTTTTCTTCTTTTTCCTTGTCCAGTTGAGTCAGTAACTCGGCCACATATGCGTCATAGTCTGCGGCAAGTATGGGAGTATTGGGCGTGGTGGTCAATGCCTCCAGCCTCAGTCGTTTGGGGTCTTGCCGAGACTCTGCATCTGCGGGCAGCGGGCCTTTTCAATCGAGTTTCAGGGACAATTTCGGCCACCCTGCTCACGAGCATCTGCATCATGGTCATGAGCTGTGCCGCATCGAGAGGAGGCGCGGGGTGTGCACTGACAGCGGTCGTGATTTCAGCTGTTGTTGGCACAAAGGAGGGAGGGAGTGGATGTAGGAGGGACTTGCCCTTGTCTACCACCACCGGTGCTGCTTCCACACTTGCGCTGGCTTCGACTTTATGGCCAGGGCTTGCGGGTTCGAGTCCTCCGCCCCCATGGGTCTCTTCCACCAACCTTCGGGTGGCTTCCGCTAGTTCGGCTAGTTCCTTGAGTCGCTGCTCCTCGGCTTCTTCCTCTACCCTCCTTTTCCTGTCCTCTTCCACCTTCTTCGACTCCTCTCTTATTCTGGTGAGCTCCTCCTCTTCCTTTCTTCCTCGGCCCTTCGAGACTCTTTCTTAGCTTTTTTGATGTTAGCCCATTCTTCCTTAATTTCTATTTTTTCTCATTCTGTCTCCTCTCACTTTTGCTTTACTCTGCGGGTTTGGTCGCTCGTGGAGGCGGCACTTCCTGCTGTCCCTTGTCGCTTACTATTCCTTCGCTCGATTCCCCTCCGCCGTGGTGAGCTGAGCTTTGATGCGCCTCTTCCTCCTCCATGATGCCCTCATTCTTTATTGCTTCGTCTATGATAGCTGTCAGGATGCCCCCGTATCTGATTGTAGCTGCTTTTGACGCAGTTTTCTTCCTTGCGAAGCGCGCTATTGAGGCAGGGGACTCTCCTTCTACTGGTGCTTCTGCCGGGGTGAGGAGGGCAGCTGAACTTTGAATGGTTTTCTGTACGAATCCATTCCAGTCTATTTCTTCAGGGGTTCCTGCTGCTATGCTTTCTAATGGTGGGACCTTGATCCTGTTCATCAGCACATTGTAACGCTGGCCCGAGAAGAGAGTGTGGATCATTTTTGCTTGTAGTTTCACCACTGGGTCTGGGATGTCGGCCAAGCTGATTCCATCCATAGTACGCACCGCTTCTTTCTTGACCCCCAGCATGGTGTAAACGTCTTGCCTCGGCCTTCTCTCTTTCTTTGGCACAAGCCCCAGGGCCTTTTCTATGATCGTTGCATTGAGGGGCACTTCGATTCTTCTTTCTTGCTCCTCTATCCTTACTGTGACGGTGCTACAGTTCTTGCTTTTGTCGAAATTCCTCAGGAAGTCCGCGCACATACTATAATCCACCGCCTGCCCCACCTTTTCCACGTACTTGTGGAGATGACATCTGTCCACTAAGTCTTTGATCGCGGGTTCCTCCATGATGGCTTCGTCCAGGTTCAGTGTGTGCTTGAAGGTGAAGTGAGTGAATCCACGCGTCTCAACGGCGATGCCAAATTTGGTCATTTCCTCTTTTGAGAATGGTAGTTTGCCTCCTTTGTCCTGTCCTGCCATGGCGGTGACCTGTCAACACACCATGCCAATAATTAATGCCCAACAATCGGCGCATTTCTAATTAGAACTAAGTTTGAGAGAAAAATAGATGGGCTTAAAGTGGGCACACTTGCTTAGAGGCTTGACCATTGCTATTGTTTTATTCTGCAATATTTTTCCATAGAAACTTTCTTAATTATAACAATCTGCTAGCTAGATAACATAACTTTTCATCTTTGCTCTGCTCTTGGTCACCTTGCTCCCCCCTCCATCAGGAATCTTTCAAAGAATCCTTCCTAGGATTAGCACAGGAAGGGCGAGGTAAGCACCTATTCACGTGGATTGACTTACCTAGTCAATAGCCAATTATAGAAGTTTGGATTGTATTCGAGTTGGGCATGACAATCCAGAGTGGATGGTTGGATGGAGACTTGGGAAATATAGGTCAAATCATCGTGGAAGAGATCTTCGGTACTGAGGCGACTAGCAACATGTAATTCCTCTTGGGTGAGGAATTGGTCAATGTAGGGGTGGGCGAGCACATGGTCATCCAAATGCTGATCATGGGTGATGGCCAAGACCCTAAACAAGATAGGTGCCACGTACGTGGGGTCATATTTAATAGTTTTGATTGCCCTGCATTGCTCAGCATTGGTCACTATGCGACAACCTTTTTTCTCCCATTGGATCCTTAGCGTAAACCACTACTGCAAGAATATGGAAGGTGAGCTTGCCATCTGCGTGAGCTCTTGCAGCTCTTGTGCAGGAGCAGAACACGGAGGCTTACGGTAAGAAGTGATAAGTCTTCTGAGTGCAGTCTGATCCTTTGAGATTTCACCATTTGCTATTAGTTCGGCAGCAATTTTGGGAAATTTAGTGGTCATAAGTTCATATTCCTCCCAAGTGCATGGTAATGCACGGACATCCGAAGCAAGTGTTTCGTCAAGAAGACCTAGGTCTAGCCTCTCGTAGCTTCTAGCAAATGTAGTGAAAGTTTCATCTAACATTTTAATGCAGGTTATTAAATTATCCCCAGAAGTTGCGGCAAGGTCCTTAGCCAAAGAGAGGAAAGGTCGTTTTGCATAGGAGGGTTTACGACCCTCTGGCGGTGCTGGTGCAACTGGACTAGACAGTTGTGACTTCCTCATCGGTGTCATGGTTCGGGCCTCGCAATGGGAGACACTTTGAGACGCTGTAGGGAGCTTCAGAGACATGGGGGTTGTACTTGGTTCTGAGCGGGCAGTCATCCTGGTTTTTGAGTTCTTAGGATTAGGTAGGTTAAAGGCCTGGGGCATTTTCTTTGGTCGATAGATGAGCTGAGGCTTGCTAGCCGTCACTGGCCCTGGCCCGTTAACTGTGTTCTGGGCGCCACATGTGCAAAACCCTCTCGTTAGGGTGAGGTTTTTCGTAGATGAGGTTCTTAGCTGGCCCTTTTTAGGCACCCAAATCCAGGGATTGCCCTCGTGGTATCCTTGTGTCCACAAGAGGTCTTTGGAAATCCAGTGCGATGTGGTTGTGCATCTACAGCGATAGCGCCTAGACTGCCTCTTGGGTTGGGACGGTTGATGATTTGGACGTTTAGGATCACACTTGGGTGGTTTACCCGGATGTGGTTTTTGCTGTTTCGGCACCCATAGAAACTTGGACTCTTTGGCCTTGGGAGCGCTCTTGGTGGGCGTGAGTCTGGGGTTGAGAATTTGGCACGTGGCCTAGTTTCCGTTTGTTTAGACTCGAGCTGAAACGCGGTCATAGGGGTTTCTATCGGCAGCTTCGTAAAAGTGGGGGAGTTAGGGAAGCCCTTGCTGAAATTCGTCACTATGCGCACATTGCCGATGGCAAGATGTATGTGATTTAGGTTGTAATCCACATTACAGTTGGTTTGTTTTTTGAAAGTGCGACCTAATAGTGATATATTACCAGCGTCCTTAGTGTCAGGCAACACATGGAAGAAGGCCGATAAACTTTCAGACTCGATGGAAATGACCACCTTGCATTTCCCTAGGAGTGGGTAAGCGGTACCCCCAAACGGGGTGAGTTGAGCGTTAGTGGGCTGTAGTTGCAGTTGACCAATGCGTGTCCAATGGTCATGTGTTAGGATGTTGCAGTCAGCACCTTCATCAATCAAGGCGTCGAAATAATACACCGCTCCTGCTGCAACTGTGATCCGTAGGTATGCCGGTGCCACTACTTCTTCGTCCTGATCTGTTAGGTCAGTTACAGTAGCCATGCGGACGTTCAATGGGGGTTCTAACATGGGTGGCTCGTGCAATGGATGTGAAGGAGGATAGTACTTCTTAATGCGGCTACCATTAAAAAATCCTATTCCCTCACTGTCAAGTGTCTCCAGCTCGACATTTCCGGTCCTATCGATTACGCATACCCTGAAAGGCCCTAGCCCCCGAAACTTCATCTTCTGTTTATGCCATTTTACTGAGTAGAGCAGAACAAGGTCCCCTTGTTCGAAGTCTCGCTGCATGACATGCTTGTCAAACCACATCTTTCATCGGGCCTTTTCACAAATCAGAGAATGAGTGGCAAGGAGTCGGGTCTTCGTTAAGCACTCAAGTTCTACTAAGTGGTTAGTCCAAGCCTCTCTTCCCTCCCAACGTTCCTGGACTGCCAGCCTCAAACTAGGGATGAAGAATTCTACGAGCAGAATGGCTTCAGTTCCGTAAGTCAGCCTAAAGGGTGTTTGTCCTATAGCCGTTTTATAAGCTGTGCGATAGGCCCACAAGGCCGACATTAGCTTGTTATCCCAGTCACTTCTCGAAGTAGACACAACTTTTGTAAGCACATTGACTAGAATTTTGTTTGTGGATTCGGCTTGGCCATTAGCCTGAGGGTAATAAGGAGAGGACTTCCGATGAATTATTAGGAAGGTAGAGAGCAAGTGGGCAATCATTTCATTAATGAAGTGTGTGCCTTGGTCACTTACAAGCTCGATTGGACAACCAAACTGTGAAATGACCTGTTCCCACAAGAATTTTGCAGTGGTCCTAGCATCATTTTTCCTCGTGGTTCGTGCCTCTACCCATTTCGTTAAATAGTCGGTTGCCACTATGATGTATCGAGCTTGGGAATATTGTGCTGCAGGACTGACAGGCCCAACAAAATCGATGCCCCATTTTTCAAAGGGTTGTCGGGCTATGACAGGGGTCATCTCCATCTTGTCCTTTCATGCGGGCACCTTGGTCCTTTGGCACTCATTGCAATGCTTTACAAATTTAGCTGCATCGCGGAATAGGGTGGGCCACCATAGCTAGGATTGTAGCACCTTTCGGGCTGTCATGTCCCCACTAAAATGCCCGCCAGCGATCCCGCCATGCACTTCGTTTAATGCATCATGCATCTCGTGCTCACACACACATCTGCGCAATAAACCATCTTGTCGCATTGTGTAGAGTTGGCCAGCTATCAGTTGGTAGGGCTGAATTTTCAGGATAAGTCTCTTCAGCTTGGCCTTCTCAATGGGTCGCTCTGGTAGTCCATTTTCTAACACTTGCACTATGTCGTTGGCCCAATATGGCATCAGATCCGCTCTAAACAATTCTCATTCACTAGACAAGTTAAAAAGATGGGTGTCCGGAAAATCATCAGGCACGCCTTGTCCTGTGGCTTCTCCTGTGGGTATGCGGGACATGTGGTTAGCCATGTAGTGCTACTTTCCTTTGCGTACCACCACAGAGAAGTCAAACTCCAGTAAAAGGAGTAACCATCTAGTTATGCGCCCTGTAGCGCAAGGCTTGTTCACAAGATACAGTAGGGTTTGATGGTCAACGAAGAAGACAAAGGGAGTGGCCAACAGGTAATGCCTAAATTTCTTTACCGCAAATACCATGGCCAACCCCTCCCTTTCTGTCGTGGAATAATTCATCTCGATTTCTGTGAGCTGCCTGCTGGCAAAACTCACTGGGTAATCCAAGTTATGCTCACCAAGCTGGCATAGCATGGCTCCAATAGCGAACTTAGAGGCGTCTATGTGTACATGGAGCGTTATGTTCCAGTCTGGGGCTCGCAGGATTGGTGCAGTCGTAAGAGCCTTTTTCAATTCTTCATATGCGCACTGGCATTCCTTCGTCCACTCAAATAAATCAATAGCTTGTACAAAAGTCTAGCTATTAATGCATAATTTAGCACGAATCGTCGATAGTATCCAGTGTGTCCCAAGAAGCACTAAACTCCCTTGTAGTTGTCGGGTGGCAGTAGGTCAACAATGACTCTGACTTTGGAGAAGTCAGTGGCAATGCTATTCCTTGACACTACATGCCCCAAGATGCATCCATGTTTTACCCCTAACTGGCACTTTAAGGGGTTTAGCGAGAGGTGGTACAGCCTACACCTTTCAAAGACAACTCGCAATTTCTTCAAGTGTTCGTCCCAACTAGAGTGTAAACATAGGTCATCTATGAACACTTCCAGTTCGCGCCTAAGCATGTCTTTAAAGATGGTGCACATTAGGCGCTAGAAAGTTGCAAGTGCATTCATTAATCCAAAAGGCATGACAATGTAGGCGAATACGCCCCATTCCGTGGCAAAGGCAGTCTTGTGCCTGTCGTCGGGGTGCACCTACACCTGATTGTAACCCGAGAAGCCATCCAGAAAACTGTAGGCTTCCTTCCTTGCTACCCTCTCCGCGGCATGTGCTCGGTATAAGGTAAAGGATAATTATCCCTCTTCGTAGCGGAATTCACTTTTTTGTAGTTTACGCACACTTGGATCTTTCCATTTTTCTTCATTACAATCACGATAGGTGATACCCACTCCGTGTGCTCGATCTCATATATGAAACCTACCCTCATGAGTTTGTCAATCTCCTCCTTCACTACATGAGCCTATTTAGGATTCATGGGGTGAGGTCGTTGTTTTGTTGGCACTGCATCTGGAATCATTGGGATGTTATGAGTCACGACCCTAGGGTCGACTCCCTTCAGTTCATCCAATCCAGGCAAACACGTCGATGTACTCTTGTAGCAGCGCAACAAGTTTGGTCTCTTCCTCTTCCGCCAAGTCATCTACGACGAATACCGGTCTTGGTTTTTCACCTTTCCTAGCCAAATTAACCTGTTTGACTTTGGCGGGTCCCTCTATCGGTTCACTAGTCTGACCTTGTCTTTTTGCACCTAGCAGGACCACCACTCTGTCACCCTTTTTAAATTTTGTAAACCATTTGGGTAGATCCTGTGGTTTCCTCTGCCTTTCCGCTTCCGAGCCCCTTGCTTGCTTCCTGGCCTCCTCTTTTAGCCTCCTGCGCTTGAGGTGGACTGGCAAGTCTCCCTTGGTGCGTTTGACCTCAGAGGGTTGCGGTATCTCGGGATCACTCTCAGTAACTTCCGACTCTGAGTTGAACTCGCATCCTTCACTTGAGGAAGGTGTCTCCCCAAGGGGTCTTAGTTCCGTAGGTGAATCTATCTTGAGCACTGGGATTACCCACCATTGTGCCACTCCAGCTTGCTCGTAACCTAAGGCTTCTATTCGTTCCAGCCAGGATCTGTCACACTCCATCAGTATGACTCCTTTTTCATTTCGAGTGAGCTCTTCCTTCCGAGGCCTTAAGTCTTCCGTGATTTGCTCTATCGCTTTTCCCTCCGTGTCGTACTCTATTGTGTCTACCTCTTCTTCACTCTCTTCTCCCGCAGAGCGACCGTCCTCATACTCCTCGTCATCTGGGTCCTGTTCTTCTGACTGCTCATCATCCCCTAAGCTTCCCTGTTCACTCTCCTTGTCGTCTGTAACTAAAGCCCAGTTATATAACAAGTTCATGTCATGGACTTTGTTCCATTTCCATTTTGGTTTAGCTAAAAGGTCACATAGAGGCTTTAAGTTAGCGGCCAAATTGCCGTTTAATTTATCGGTCAGATACTCTAGGATATCCTGAAGCTCTAGTTTGTTGTTGGGGATGCGAGACGAGGCCGGTTTGCCTGGGTTGAGCGAGCTTCCTACCATCATGCAAAGCGGTACAGCTGGCTCCCCAGTTGGCACGGTGGTGGTTTTAACAGCCTGCTGATGTGGTCCCTCCTCATTCGAGAATGGTAGGTCAATGGTTGCCAGCACGTGCATCCAATCCCTCTCATCCTTAGGGCAAGGAATATATCTAGCTAGCGATCCATAGGGCTTGGTCGGTTGCGTGTTGCCTTTTAGCATGGCTAAGATGGCTGCCAAGTCAACAAAAGTCGTCGTCCAAGTGTCCATCTCTACCCTCACTGCACTAGTTTTGTTCCCTAGGAAAATCAATCCATTGCCCCAATCCTCGTTGACTCGTGCATTCCTCATCCAAGGTCGGCCCAATAATATGTCGTAATCCACTCCCTTCATGACAATGAAGTTCACCGAGAATTGCACACCGGCAATCTTTACCGGCCAATTCTTTAAGACCCCAAATGGTCTTACCTTCATTCCATTTGCTAGCGTGACATTGAATCTAGTGGTCTCTACGGGAGGGTTTCCCCATGCCTCTAGGACCGCATGGTTTAGCACACTAACACCGGCGCCTGTGTCTACAATTCCCTTCCGAGTCATATCTCCTAAGGCTAGGACGGGCAAAACTGTGTGCATTTTAGTGCCCTCCCAAAAAGCATTAATGTGCAAAGACTTAGGACCTGCGTGTAGATCTAGACTTGGGATCCGTGTAACTGCATCGTGATCTTGCGGATCAGTGCCCACAAGTTTTGCGTGTCCCTCGATGGAATCTTTTAACTCCTGCCACAAGGAGTGATTCTACCTAAGCAGATCCTCCAGGCTCAGAGTTATTGGGGTGGACAGCAAAGTTGTGAGGAGGCCATTGGACCCTTGCCTTCCTCTGAGGTTGGCAGTTCTAGGCCATGCATCTTGTCTGCCCTGATAAGCTTTCCCCCTCCCTGCTGAGCTGCTTTTAGTGGTGCAGGCATGTTCCCAACCTGTGGTTTTGAGGGTGAGACTGGTGTGCTAACACTGGAGAAGTCATCCATGGGGTCTTCCAATATGGGTTCAGCATCTTCAAGGTGCTTTTGGGCGTCCTTGACCCACTGCTCAACCTTGGCTATAGCTTCGAGTTGCCGTTTGGGATGGGGATATTCCCCTACCTTGGCACTCCCTAGCTCTGCTCTCTTAGGAGCCGAGGTCTCTGCCTCTACGTCTGTGACCCTCTTTCCCGTTACCAGTGTAGTCATTTCCTCGGTTTTAAGGGTTATCTTCGCATCAGTTCTCTTTTTCCATCTCCTCCGGCTTTTCTTCCCTATTGAGGTTGCATCAAGGTTACTTGGCCCTGGTAAGGATATGCCTGCTTGTTTCGTTTGAGCTCACGTCATAGCATGTAGTGGGATGGGCATATCCTCACTACCAAAAGTCTCAACTCCAAAGAGCCCCAAAGGCACAGATGGCATGTTGGTAGTGCTCGTTGATGGCTTCCGCCTAGGACAATCAGGAAACAGATGTGTGATTCCACACTCTGTGCATCGGAGATCCGCTTTGTCCTTGTTAGCTTGTTCTCGCTCTAGGTAGCGTTATGAAATGTGGCCTGGGTGGCCGCAAGTCCAACATGTGACTGGATCCTCGCTTGGCCCTCCAAAGCCTCTGCCTTGTCCTCTCCCTAAGGCCATCACCGGCACTGGCCGATAGTCCATCAGGACTGGGTTGCCCTCCTCGTCATAGGATACATAAGGATTGACATATGCCTCTTCCTCATTGGGCTCCTCCACAATGTGAATAGGAGCATCGCTAGGTGGGTGAGTCACAAAAGGCCCTGGTGGCCTAGGTATGCCAGTTGGGTTCATCTCCAGCCTAGGCACGACTGGTCTTGGGTCAGTTGGTGCCGGAAGAGCTAACTGGGTTCCCCTGCCAAAGAAAGTAGGTGGCCTATTGCCTAAGTATGGAGGGTTGTACTGCTGCATATACGGAAGTCTCCTCGGCATTCTACAGTGTGATGCATCATGTCCGAATCTACCGCAATTTGAGCACGGCCGAGATCTAGGATCTTGGCACTCCACTGGGAGGTGATTACCACCGTAGTACACACATTGTACATGCGATCTCGTAGGCTTTCTAACGAGCTCTTGCAATCGCGCAATCTCCAGTCTCATCTCTCCCATCCCTTGGTCATGTTCTACACTCTTTCCCTTGTCCTGTGAGCTAGCAGTTACTTTTTCCCCTAAGATGGCTGATCTCTCAAGGTCCCTCTGGCTCACATTATCTCGGTTGGTAATCCTCATGCTACGTTCCCTGAGTTGATCATCTACACGTATTGCCTCCTCGAAGACTCGAGCTAGCACGTCTCATTGTAAGGTGGAGTTACTGGCCAAAGCCTTGTAGAGCTCCTCGCTTCGAATCCCGTTCATGAACACTGTAGACACTGCCCTCTCGGTGGGTCGCTCATTGGCAGGGATTCCCTTATAGAAACTGTGCACTTGGGTAACGTAATCCCTAACGTCCTCCTTCTCCCTTTGACTGATATTCATCAACCTAACAATGAGGTTGTCCGAGTACCCTGCCTCCGAAAACCTCTTGATGAAGAGGCCCTTAAGACGAGCAAAGTTTGTACGTTCTGTGTCATCGAGACTAGAACAGCGTTGATCCTTACTCACATGTTGTGCTTAGTGCTTTCGTGGTGCTCGGTGCGAAAACAGTCTTTTCTCTATTCTTGCTGTGCAGGTTTAGTGGAGCACAAAAGTGAGATGCCAATGCACAAAGGGTTTAATGCAAACTCCACCTTGTTTCTACCCACGTTCTGAGCCTGACTTGAGTTTTCAACTCGGTTCCCTGCTATTCTATGGTTCTTCTGCACCCTGAGTTTGATAAATCTCTGAGGTTCTAATGGCCCAATTGGGTTCTGGGGGTGTTCAGGGTTGGGTCGTGGGGTTAGGTCTGTGGTCCGGATGGCAAAAGATCATTATCTTTGTGTTCTGGCAAGATGGTCCGATTTTGGAAATTGGACCAGGATGGTCCAACTCTAAGGGTCGAACGGTCCAATTCTCTAGTAATCGGACCAGTATGGTCCGACTCTAGTAGTCGCACGGGGGTTGGTGTGATTCTGGATTGGTCCGAGTCGGACAGGGGTGGGTTCGATTTCTTCGATCAGACGTGGTGTCTGCTCAGAGAGGCTGGTCCGAGTGGTTCAATCGGGCCGGATGGTCCGATTGGGCAGTTGAGTGTCCGGTTATAAGGGGCAATCCGAGTGCCACATGGCACATCCGATCGGGTTGGTCCGATTCTTACGATCGGACTGGTTGGGTCCGACTCTCTCAGTCGGATGGTCCAACTCCAGAACTCGAGTGGTCCGATTTTTGAAATCGGACCACTGTAGATTGGTCTGACTGCGTCAGCGGCGACCACGATTCCGGTGCGTTTGAATCCTCCTTATTGTCTGCTATACTCAATCATCACAAGACATACCATAACTAATCAGAGCGCTATTGGAACTCACTAGACTCACCTGAAGTAGCACGAATCGAATGCGCCTAGAATCGGGGTTGCATTTCCTCGTCCCGTGAACCAGAAACTCTCTCTCTCAAACAAAACCAACTAAGAAAATGAGGTCTGTCCTGGCCTCCCAGGCCTCTTAAGGCTCTTTCCTAGTACTGCAACACCTTACAGCCGGTTCCCTGTCCCTGTTTCACACAGCAGCTTGAGTCTGGTCTCCTGTTTTCCTATTTTCAGCAGCAGCCAGAACCTCTGTTTCTCTGGTTCTACCCTAATCTAACCTCAATCTAGTGCAGCCCATATGAAAAACAGAAATGCAGAATAGTAGTCCTAATCTAATGCTTCCAACAAACCCAAATACTTACCTGTTCCTCAGATTAAAACCTCCTAAGTCTCCTAGTTATCTCGAGCACTGGTTCAGGCTGCAAACCCTACTTCCATGCTCAATCTGATGTGCGCGGTGCTCAAAGCTCGATTCAGCTGGTCCCACCAACGGAACCAAAATGTGGGAGCTCTTCAAGCTCTACCCCTAAACCTACGGACCACTTATCACTCAAGTGTTTCGAACTGAGCAGCCATGGCTACCTCTCACATAGCCGTCGCACAATGCCTACCTTGTGGATGTAGTGAGCTTACCTTGATGCTCGATCGAGTACCTTCCTCTCTCTTGCACCCCTGCAGCTCCACGATCCTTGAGGCAAGCTCAAGCAACCTCAATCCCTCTCCCATGAGCTTCATCCTCCATAGCCACGTTCGAGAAAAAAGGAGAGAAGAGAGGAGGAGAAGATGAAGAGAGAAGATGGAGAGCTTCTTCTCCAAGATCCCTTTCCCTCCCACGATCACTCCCTCACACGCTCTCAGTCCCTCTCTCAAGCACAAGTAAGGAGGCAAGAAGGTAAGAAACAAGAGAAGAAGAAGAAGACGATGTCTGCCACACGCGAGGATGCTCTTCTCATTCATTGTTCAACTTTATATACATGCCCTAATTTCCATGGGCGGTCATCCCCCTTTTTTACATGGCCGGCCCTTGGCCTAGGCCCCTTTTCTCATTGTCTGTCTATCCTCCTAGCTTCCTTTCCACCGCCTGTCTGCATTTACAAATTGCACGGGTGAGAGCCCGGCGCTCTTTTACAATATTTCAGGGTGCACCTTTTCCATTTTAAAATGCGCCTTTCCCCTTCGGCATTTGCCTTGGACTTTTGTCTTTTTCGCTTTCTTTTGCTTTCTTCGTGTTGGGCTTTCTTCGTATTGGGGTTAACAACGTGTTTTTGCAGTGTGGCCTTTTTTCCCTTACTAACTAGATTGGCCCATTGAGGTTCTAGGGTCTCTGTTTGTTTGTGTTCGGGTATGGGCTTTTGTTTTCTCTTTTGCAAGTGAGAATCCATGTTCCTATAGAGCCATTACTACACTAGGGTCAAATTTGGAGGACCTGTGATGGCATGTGTTTTCTGTCCAACCTACTCGAGGGAGGTGCAAAGGGGGCAATGCCCCTTCTGCAAGGGTGCAGGGGGTTTATGGCTTAGCGGGTTGTCTCTAGGACTCTAGGTCTCGCGACAGCCTACACAAGCTGCTAAGCAGCTGCACCTTACGATTTTTCCTATTCCTTGTGCTAGAATCGAGTTCTAAGCTTCAGGAGAACTCGCGACAGGTTGTGCGGCTGAGCTCTAGCTGGGTCTGATCAAATTTCAGAAAAATTTGAAAAAGTCCACACTCGACCCAACTTGTCCGAATTGCAGGGGCCGAGTGGGTGACTCAGACGGGCCGAGGGCCAAATGGATGAATCGGACAGGGTGGACTCGAATGGGTCGAGGTGCTGACTTGGATGGGCTGAAAAGGTCCACTCGAACGGGGTCACTTGGACGGGCAGAGGGAGTCTACTCGGATGAACCGAGGCACACGGGCCAAGGGCCAAATCAGGTTTGTCCGAGGGCCGAGTTTTGCACGGGCCGAGGGCCGAATTGGATTGCTCGAACCGGACCAAGGGCCAACCAGCGAGATGGTGGCCGAGGGGGGCTGAGTTTGTAAGTGGGGTCGAGTGATGTCACTCCGACGGGCCAAGTAGGGTTTTGGGCTGAGTCGGCTAAAAGACAAAGGACCGAGGGCCGATTCTGGGACTCGACCTAGAAACTGCGGCCGTTTTGAATGGGCCGAGTTGAGCGCGACGAGTTATCACCAAGGTGATTTTGATTGAAATTGACGATTTAGCTAATCATTTCACACACAACCTTCCAAATCACAACTAGGGTGCAAGGGGAAGTGATTGATATACTTGAAGTGATTGGTGGGCTCTCCAGCGACAAGATCAAATCGATTCTTTGTGGGCTCTCTCTCTCTCTTTCTCTCTCTCTCTCTCACTGCAAGGGTTACAAATGAGCTCTCCCTTGGCCTCTTGGCTCTTAAACCCCTTTTCGAGTAAGGTTTGGACACTCCCAATCACTCACTTGCCGACATTAAGCATCCCAAGTAATCTTTTTGCCATTTTTTGCATGATTTGTACCCTCTTTTGCAATGGTAAACCCTACCCATTTCCAATTTGATTTCCTAATCCTAACCTACACTAAATACAACAAGAATTGAAAGCAAAAAATTGAAATGATTTGTCCATGTTTTCCAATCATCAAACAAACAAAATAACCCAAAATACTTACTTGGTACAAAAAACCCAACTTCCTACCTATCTCAAGCTCCGATTCGGGGATGAATCCCTTACTTCGATGCTCGATATGAGGTGCGCAAGTGCTCAAGCTTGAATCAGTTAGTCCTGGCAATGGAACCAAAATGTAGAGGGAGCTCATGCTCAACTGCTAAGACCCACGGACCACTTATTGTTTCAAGTGTTTTAAGCAAGCTCTAATGGCTATCTCTCACCTAGTCGACGCACCATCGATTCTACGAGTGTAGTGAGCTTACCTTGATGCTGAACTGAGTTGCCTCCTCTCTCGCACACGCTGGTAGCTCCACAATCCTAGATGCTAGCTCAAGCATGCTCCATCCTCAAGCTCCACGCTCCAAGCTCCATAGCCGTGAGCAAGACAAGAGAAGAGAAGACAAGAGAAGAAGAGAGGGGAAGATGGAGAGCTTCTCCTCCCCGGTCCCTCACCCTCACACACTCACTCCCTCACACTCTCACACATCCTCTCTCAAGCACAAGCTCAAGCAAGCAACAAGAAGAAGAAGAAGAAGAAGAAGAAGAGGAGGAGGAGAATCACTTTTGGCCACACACAAGAATGAGGTTCTCATTCACTTTTCAACTTTATATACAAAACCCTAAATCTCTTTTGGGTGGTCATCCCCTTATCCCCTTTTTAAATGGCCGGCCGTGGTCTAGGCTCTTTTTCCCATTGTCCTCCTATCTTCCTAGCTTCCTTCCTACTGCCCATCTACCTTTACAAATTGCAAGGTGAGAGCCCGATGCTCTTTAAATTAAATCATGATGCACTTGCACTCTTTTACAAAAGTATTGGCTTGCGCTTTTTCTTGTGTGCATTTTTCCTTTATTTAAGACTTTTTTGCACTTCTTGTGTTTCCATATTTTTCATGTCGCGCCTTCATCTTCCGTTTACTTTTGCCTTGGCCTTTGTCTTCTGCTTTAGATTTTCCATATTTTCCACCTTGTTCATCTGATGGTTAACACACAGGCACCTTTTAACTTTTTTGTGTCAGTTTATCCTATGTTTGGTTTGTTTGTTATTAAATTTTTCATTGTTTATTTTGCATTGTGTTGTCTTCTGTGTTGCACATGAATCCCCATGTTTTCATCATCCAACATGTGTCGACGCATCCATGATGTCGTCCTCCTTCCGCATGTGTGCCTGTCATTTTGATCCTATCATCAGTGCTAATTTTTTTTACCCCGCCCACATTTGTGCGTGGGATGGGGGCACACTTTCAACCTCTTTGTTTTTTCTTTTTTTAAAAACCAAATTAATACAAATAAAAAATAATTATAATATTTTAAAAATCCCATCCTCCCAACTGTCTCCCTTTCCCTCCCCTCCTCTCTCCCTCTCTCTCTCTCCCTCCCCTGTGTGCTCTTCCCGTCTCTCCACTCCTTCTCCCTTCCTCTCTCTCCCTCTCTCTCTTTCCATCCCCTACATGCTCTTCTCACCCTCCCTACCTCCCCTCTCCCTTCATTCCTCCTTCTTCTCCTCTTCTCTTGACCTCCTCCCTCCCTCCTTCCTCCTTCTCCCCTCCTCCTACCTCCTCCCTTACCCTTCTCCCTCCTCTTCCCCTTCCCCTTCCCCACCCAGCCCTATAATGGCCGACCTTTGCCTTTTAACGGCTTGCCTTACCGCAATCCGTGCCTACCAACTACCACCTCCCCACCTACCAACAAATCACCTCCCTTCCTAACAACTACCACTCTCTTACCTACCTCCTACTGCCATGTCGCCCATCCGACGACCTCCCCTCCCCTACCCCCTACCCCCTACCCATCCCCTCCCCCCTCCAAAAAAAATAAAAACCTTAATCCCCCCACCCGAATATTTTCCATAAACCCCCAACCCGAAAATTCTTCACTACCCCTCCATCCTAGCATTTTCTGCTACCCCACACTTATAACAAGTGAGATACACACTGACTAGGGTTTAGACACCCGTCACACTGATCGTGATATTTAAGGTGTAAGAGCCCCAAATTAGGGCAACCAATTATTATCAAGATCACACTCTTCACCTTCATCTCCAGCTTCCATGGCTTCCTTCTCCCTTCTCTCCTCTTTTCTCTCTTTCTCTCTCCTCTTCTAGTCTTCTTCCTTCTTCTTCTTGTTCTCTTTCTCTCTCCTCAGCTCTCCTTCTCTCTCCTCTCAGCTTCATTCATTACAAGTGGTATTAGAGCTTCAGGCTTTGGTCCTTTTCCTCTTTCCCCTTTCTCTCTTTTCAAATCCCAAAAACCCTAATTACTCAACTTACAAGTACAGGTACAGCAAGAAGGACTGCAGTTAACTTCAGCCTTTTGGAGCAAGTAGGAGCTATGGCTAGAGACTCAAACATATCTGGAGGTGAAACGATTAAAATAGCAGGTCTTCACTTCTTTTCATGCAAATTTTAGGGGTTCCAGGCCAATTTTAGAGTCCCAGGAGTAGGAAGAGGGCAAACCTCAGTCACTTTTTGCCTCATCCCTCTTTCTCTCTCTTCTCCTGCAAGCTGCCATGACTGCTAGCCCAAAGAAACCCCAAAAAAATATGACCTGAGGGTGCTCCCCGACATCAACCAGTCTCGGGACTCCTTCCCTAACCCCCCAAGATTTTGATCAAGTGGTGGACAAGGGGGATTTGTTGCCTAGGAGGCCTGCAGGACAGCCCCATAATTTTCAGCACATTTTGCACTAGCTATCCTACCCCTCCCCAACCCTCCTGCCACTCCTCCTTTTGCTGCCCTCCCCTCCCTGCCACTCCAGGACACTAATTTAGCACATTAGCCTTCTCCCTTTGGCACTTTTGCTCTCGGGAATCAACTCCCATGGTGGACAACAGCTGGGACTGTTGAAACAGTTTGGGGCAGCCATGGATTCGTCTAACTGAAGCTTTCTCTAACTAGGAGAGCTCAACCCAACAACCCCCTCAGCCCATGAAGGATTTCTCTTGCCAGATGAAGCCATTGAGCTCAGCATGCATGGGAGCTTTGCGGGTAGCCATGAAAGCTTCACTTAGAGCTTCCCATTCTTGAAGCTCAAGCTCGAGTATAAGCTTGGGAGCCTTCTTCATCAGCAAGAGCACTCAAATGCTGAAGCACTCTTCCACGGATGCCCAACCAACAACCGGACTTGATCAATGGAGCAAGTAGCATCATGATGATTCGGGCTTCAACGGTCATCCCAAGCATTAAAGAGGTATGCCATTTTGATCTTAATCTCTCAATTTAGCCACTTGCTGAGCTTAATCCACAACTGGAGAGATTCAAGATTGCATACAAGCATCATACCTCTTCTTGAATTTCATTGTAATGGCTGACATTAACCCCTACCTTGTCTTATGATCTTGGATGAATATTAGCCATTGTAACTTGGGTAAGTATCAGCCAGTGAGTCACTAGACTGCCAAGGCAACCCCTACCCCAACCTTCATCATTCCTTGCATCTCATGAAAAGGCCAAATGTCTTCTTTTCAATGCATCTTATGTTGATTGCTAATTAAAAATGTCAGCCATGTATACTTCGGCTGAGGAAAAAGGCCAATGCCAGGCGAGGTGGTAAGACAAAAGAGAGGTGACCCTCCCTTACCACTTAAGACCCTGAAGGTGTGCACAACCCATCCCGGGGGGAAATTTGCCCACCTCTCGATGATGTTCGAATTCATGAACTGATTGGTGTAGTCACGTACAATGAGGTTATGTTGGTGAAGAGTGTACCATCGTCTTGCCAACTGTTCTTTTTCCACGAGGGACACGTCCTGTATGTTACCATGGTAATCTTGCGCTAAGCTTGGTTCCTCATTCATGGAGGTCCGGGAGTCTCTCATCTCCCTCTGGAGTTCCTCTTGGGCCTTGCTTTTGCCTTTCTCCCCAGCCATCTAGGTGCAGTCCACAGGACCTGCTGTCAGTAAAAGGGACGTAAATCTTTGTAAGAAACTCAGATTGATGAGGTTTTGGGCTCAAGTCGGAGGGGACGATGGCCTCTTCAAGATGAGCTATTAACCTTTATGACACAAAATGCATGTCCTAGAGCGGTCTGCATCCTGTGACCCTAGTGCACAAAAATGGGAATAACTTTCACATTGTAGCTCCGATTGGGGAGATTTTGGATTCAAACTAAAGGGGACAAAGCCCAGCTATAGGGTTCACCCCCAGATTTAGGAGAGAATTTTTTGCAATGGAATCTTTGTGACAGTCCTGTAGGACTGTGACAAAAAACACTACTTGTCCCTTAGTACCAATGTCTTACATGGATAGAGCATAGATCAAGGGGCCTGATCTGCCACATCAATATAATCCTGAGCATACTGAACATAATCCTGAGCATCATTGCATACCCATGAACTCTGTCATTCATGCAAAAGTACATTCACTGCCATACATACATGGGTGCCATTAGCATTGTGGGGTGTCCAAGAGAGATCATTGTTGAGATTCAGCAATCACACTCACTAAACAGCCACTTTGTATGGAGCTTCAGGGCCAAGGACATGCAGGCTAACTTATCCCATATGCACAATGGTGCCTACTGCAGTTTCCTACTTTCCTATAAAGCATTGTACTTGCTTCCTTTCTTAATGCAATGATAGTACTCTTTTCTTTTCAGTGAAGTGTCAATGTCATTGTCCACATACACAAGATTGTGTTTATGAGTCCAAGTCTCAATCTTGGAACCTAATTCACTTGTGTAACAAACAGTGTCTTTGTCTTCTCCATCATGAGTCCACACTTCTCATTTCATCCTCCATAGCTTCCGGTTTTGCTATGCTCTAGATCCCGCATTTCTCACATGGTATCAGAGCCCAGTTGGGCATGGCATTGCTTCTCTAGCCTCTCTTGATTCCTTTCAACCTCAGTCTAGCTCAATGTCAACTCATGACTTCATCTCCCAACTCTACTCTCACTGAAGCTTCCATGGCAGCCATAGCCAGCAGCACCCTGTCAGATTGAGCTGCTTATATCTCACTCCACAGGTCAAATCTCTTGGAGCTTCCTTCTGGAAAAGTATTCCCCAACTCACAAAGCTTCCCTGTATCACATCAATCAAGGACACTGGACCATCTAGAGCTCAGCATTGTGAAAACCCTCAATCTCTGCTTTGTGTCTGCCATAGCCAGACAGGACCTACCTTACTTGGAGCTTCAATAACTCCTCAACCAGGCCATTTCAGCCCACGATTTCTTCTAGGGAGTTGTTCCTCTACTCCAGGCAATTCATCCTGGCACAAAAATCGACTGCATTATTGTGCCCTGACTCCAGCATTGCGGAAATTGCGGAAATCTGTCCTGAACTGTGCCGAATTCGTTCGAGCTGCCTGCGTGCTGCATACAGTCCACGATGTTGATGATTATCATGGGGTTTTGATAGCCCATGAAGTCAACTTCCTAGGCATATAAAAATTTTTGAAAATGATCCACTGTAGCTCTTGCAATCAGCAAAAGACCAGGCTGCCCCCAGAAACCCTAATGCAGAAGCCATAGCCAAAGCTTCAAAATTCTGGCATTTTTCACTGTTTCTCTCACTGAAGTTATCAACAGTGATTTTAATCACTGAGCAATACTCTCTGAAGTTCATTAAAGTACTCTAGGAACAGGCCAATGCAATATTGCGTCAATTTTCTTAGGATCAACTTTTACTCCTTCTTTTGATACAATATGACCTAGATATTCTATTTCTGTCTTAAAGAATTCACTCTTTTCAGGATTTGCAAACAATTGATTTTCTTTCAGTAATTGAAAAACTAATGATAAATGCTCATAATGCTCTTTTTCACTTTGACTGAACACCAAAATATCATCAAAGAAAACAATCACACAATATTGATATTTCAGAAAAATACGGTTCATCATTCTACTGAAAGTGGCAGGTGCATTAGTTAATCCGAATGGCATGACTAAAAATTCGTAATGGCCAAACTGTGTCCTGAATGCAGTCTTAAATATGTCGGATTTATCTAACCTCACCTGATGATATCCAGACTTAAGGTCAATTTTACTAAATTAGAAGATCCTTGCAGTTTGTCCATAAGGTCATCAACTCTAGGTATAGGATACCTATTCTTTACAGTGATCTTATTTAATGCTCGGTAGTCAATACACATACGATAAGTATTATTCTTTTTCTTGACTAAGAGCACAGGTGCACTGAATGGAGAATTGCTAGGTCGAATTAAGCCTCTATTTAGTAATTCTTCAACTTGACTTTGGATTTCTTTTTGCTCTATTTGATTGTGCCTATATGGTGCTTTGCAAGGTGGTTGTGTGCCAGGTATTAGATCAATCTTATGGTCTTCTGGACGTGATGGTGGTAAACCTGGTGGTAGGTCTTCTGCAAAACAGTCCTTAAAATATGCAAGAAATTCCTTATGCCTAGGGTGCATATGATTTTCCTTTGCATGCAATTCATTCACCCAAATGAGATATGATTTAGTATTCTTGCGTAGTGCACGTTTTGCTTGAGTATGCGAAAGCAGTGGAAAAATATGAGATGCATGCATACCAAATAATGTAATAGATTTTCCTTGAAAATTAATATTCATTGTGTGCGTAGAATAATCTATATTTGGATTATGCTGGTGTCTCCATGGCATTCCTAGAATAATGTCGCTTGACTGTAATGGTACAACTAAGAAATTTCTTCTTTCAATATATGGACCAATTTGAATTTCTAAATCTTGAACTTCTTGTGTGCCATTGTACCTAGTGCCTAAAAATGCAGCTTTTATGCGATAGTGCGTAGGTACTGTATGCAATTTTAATTCCTTTACCAATTTTGCTGAAATAAAGTCATGGGTACTACCGTCATCATGCTATATAGTTCTTTCTTTTCCATGCACCATACATTTCATAGTCAACAATGAATGTGGAGTAGGCATACCTGGTAAAGTGTCAGAAGTAGTAGTAATATCATCCTCATCTTCAGTGAAATCCGGCATATCCTCATGCTCGTCTTCGTCCATAGCTCCAAGGTAGTTGATGTGTGCTGATGGCTTCTTTGAATGACAATTTGCTGCGAGATGCCCTGGCTGGTGACACTTGTAGCATACTATTGGCTTGGATTTGGTCACATTATTTGCAATGGCTGGAAGTCTGGGTACATTTGGATTTGCTGGTGGAATAGGATTTGGATTTGGATTGACAGTGGATGGTAATGCAGGTGGTTTAGGCCAATTCTTGCGGAAAGATGGTGATGAGAAACGACCTGGATTAAACCTTCTAAAATTGGAATTGAATTGTTTAGATCCATAATTACCGTTGGCTTGGAATGGCTGTGGTCGTCTATCTCTTCCGCGTAACTTATCTTCAGTGTCGTGAGCTAAGGAGATGGCGTCTCCAAGGGTAGCAGGCTTGAACATGTTCACTTCAGCGTAGTAATGTCCAAGAAGCCCAGATATATACTTCCGCTTATGTGTCATCTCTGGTACGTCTTCAAGCATGCGTAACTGTAGAAGTGCATTCCAAAAACGCTCTGTATACTGTGGAATAGGCTCACGATCCCGTTGTTGAAGTAAATCCCATTGCTTGATAGCCTTCTCATGAAATTGCGGTGGAAGGAAATTTTGCATGAACTTCTTCTTGAAATCTTCCCATGTAGCAGGACATTCTATGCTCTTGCGGACTACAGTCCACCAAAGTGATGCTCTGTCTATCAGATGATTAGTAATACACTTGATTTTATCTTTTTTGGGATAAGTTTCCTCATGGAAATAGTCATCAAACTGGCTAATGAATGATAAAACAGTCTTTCCTTCTCTTATGCCATTGAAAGTGCGAAACTTGAAACTTCGTTTACTTATCTTGAATTCCTTGCGAATGGTTTGTGCTTCAAGAGTGGCGTCGATGGTACGGCGAATCAAATCTTCAGCTTGTGGTTCTTCTTTGTCGGTGGATGCTCCTTGTAGCTTTGTCAATTGCGCTTGCAAGGCTTGCCTAGCTCTTCGCTCTTCTTCCAATTGTAGCATGATTAGATCCAGCTTTTGTTCCATGGTAGGCTCAGGTAGGTCGTCTTCAGTCATAGGATCATCCATATGTGGGGTAGTCATCCTGTAAAACTCAAAAAACCTTTCTCACTCAAAATCAGTTAGCGGGATGAGCGTAGCTCAAATTTGGGGTTACAAGGCTGTGTATTTTTGGGTATTTCTTCTTCAATTTTCAGAAATTCTGCAATATTTCTGTCTCCGTTTGCTGAAAGTACTTCAACGAACTTGTAGATAGGTAGAACAGCTTGCTGCGAACAACTTTCCACTTCAGAGTTTTTGCATACGAACAAGTCTTCTAGGAGTTTTAAGCGTTAGTCAGTTCTGATTTAGTCTGACTTGCAGAGTTGCAGACTTAGCAGACTTGCAGAGTTGTTGACTTGCTAGACTTAGGCCGACTTGCAGAACTTGCAGAACTTGATTACAGTCGACTTGCGGAACTTAACTACAGAAGTGCGAGACCCGGAGTTTGCTGACTTGTCTGACCTGTGTAACTTGCAGAAAGCCTTAAGCTTAAGTGATTAAGCTTAAGCTTATGAAGCTTAAGGAAGGACTAACAGGCCGTCGTCAGATTTCGTGAGGGGGGGGCCGTTTTTTCTTCACACGGAAATTTCAGGGCTCTTCCTGACACGACGACTCAATTTTATGGAGTTTGAAGCTTTTTTTTAAGCTTCTAAGCTTAAGATTAAGCTTTTAATGAAGAAGATTAAGAATTATCTCACTGGTTTTCAACGACTTGTTGATGGAGATGTATGCGTGGTCCTCCGCCTGCAGAGCCTGGTTCTTCGCGATTTGACAGTGGAAACAGGGGTTCTTGATCGCCAGAAGTCTGCCTATATCGACGGTTCGCGATGAGATTGTCTGTAGAGCCCGTTTGTTCCTGGAGCTCCGCCTTCGCCCGAGATTGGTAGCGATTGGAAGCTCTTGATCTCTGCTCCGCTCTGATACCACTGGTGCGCAGATCGGTCGCAGATAGCTCACGTGGTGAATCCCGGAAGGTCCCCAAGAACAAAGAACTCTACCTTTTTGCACAAAAAACCATGTAAAAGCATGCACGACAAGAGACAAGAGACAAATTGGGTTCAATCTCCCCCATGCCTTGTGTGAGCGCTTCACAAAGCATGTATTTTATGTATATTTCCAATCTTCATGCTCAATAATAGCCCAATTACAAAAATATAACAAGCTTTTTAGCTTTTGAGTTTGCTTTCTACAAAAATAGGAAAATAAAGCTAGTGGACGGTGCCCATAGAGTCTGGCATGCCCAATCTCAATGTCCAAATAGAAATAACATATCCGGCGCATAGGCGCATACAAAATAATAATAAATAATCGATGTCTCAATAGACATAACAAAATATAGGCGTGGCGCCTATCAAAATATAATCCAAAGGTCGAAAACCCGCTAGACTCCAATGCTTTCCTCCGCCACTGCTGCTATCTCTACACATCAACTGAAGCATTCACAATCGTTAGTAAAATAATACAATTAAACCGACAAAAGTGAATACCTAGCAGTCTTCAGCTACATAAATAAATCATATGGTTAGAAATAAATCCTAACCTTAATTTATTACGAGTGCGCACTCTAAACTCATAAACATTTATGAATTTAATATGCATTTTGCGGAATCACCCGCTATGGAATCACCCATGTACACACTAAATTAATGAAACGCCCGAAAAGGACAGGCGTCCCCATCAACTTCTCGCACAAAGAATCCTCTTTGTGTATGAGCCCCGGTCATCTAAGTTTACGGAATCCACCGTAAAACCTCACGGAATCCACCGTGGAATATGCCTCCTGGCATCAGTCCAGCACATCACTTGCCACACATCTTAATTACATGGAAGGACTCCTAACCCAACTTGCAGGAATCAACATTAAAATGGATGAAGATGTTTGCATCGGTGTTCTACTTAAGAGCTTGCCTCCTGAATATAATAATGTATCAACAACTTTAATCAACATGCCAAATCCTGAACTTGTTGATATCCAGGCATCACTGTTAGAAGAAGAAAATAAGCTAAAAACTAAGGAAGAACCAAGTACCTCTAGAGATGAGCATGCATTATATGTTGGCAACAGGTACAAAGGCAAGAAGGATCAGCTCTTCTGCGACTTCTGCAAAAGGACCGGACACACCGAGAAGTTCTGCCACGCAAGAAAGAGATCCCAAAAGGCCTATCTAGTCGCAGTCAAAGAAGAAGAAGAAAATGGAGCAAAGGAAGAAGAAGATGAAGATGAAGACCACCAGGATCGTAAGGACAAGACTCATCAGTCCTTGTACTCTCATAATTCTGATAGACTGTTTTAATAGCCTTGTATTTTCCTTGCCCTAATGCTTCCTGCCATAAGCTTTGTAAACTCCTTATGTAACTTGGCATTACAGTCTCTATACACTTTGTGAGGCCCCTGTTACAGCCTCTGGATGTCCACCATGTTTATGGTACCCACACTTAGCCTTTTCTGCGATAGCCTCTGGTGTTTTGCCATGTTTGTGGTATGCCCACACTTTGCAGGTGGTTCTCATTACAGCCTCTACACACTTTGTGCCTTTCTAGTTGTGATTGAGGAGGGGTGTTGAGATTCAGCAATCACACTCACTAAACAGCCACTTTGTATGGAGCTTCAGGGCCAAGGACATGCAGGCTAACTTATCCCATATGCACAATGGTGCCTACCGCAGTTTCCTACTTTCCTATAAAGCATTGTACTTGCTTCCTTTCTTAATGCAATGATAGTACTCTTTTCTTTTCAGTGAAGTGTCAATGTCATTGTCCACATACACAAGATTGTGTTTATGAGTCCAAGTCTCAATCTTGGAACCTAATTCACTTGTGTAACAAACAGTGTCTTTGTCTTCTCCATCATGAGTCCACACTTCTCATTTCATCCTCCATAGCTTCTGGTTTTGCCATGCTCTAGATCCTGCATTTCTCACAATCATTGGGGCAGGGGAGTGGAGCTCATGAAAGTACCTACACCTACGAACAAGTATTGGGCTCCAGCATTAGTGACGATGCTAAATTTCACAAGTACATCTATTGGTTGGAACTGAGTCTATCAGCTAATGTCATGGCCCAAAAACCCACTACACGGTTTGATGCAATCCAAATGGCTGAGAGATATGCAAGAAAGTACCATATGTAGGTGGTTTTTGAGGCACTTCTATGCCTAACTGATGGGACCTCAAATGGGCCGGCACTAGCTATGGCACTAGCCAGACCTCATACTCATGACAGACAAACACACCCACACGGCCTCGTGGACCAGGAGTACCAATCTGCTGCTAAAGGACGAACTGTCCTAAAGCCTAATCTATGCATTTATAGTTTTGTAGTTCAACGTTTCCCTTTCTATAAACTCCACAGAGGGAGAACCCATACATATTGGCAATAAATGCCACGATAATCACATACATGGGAAGCAATCTCTCGGTGGAATCACCACGGCCCCATTGCAGCTCTCCTACATCGCAGGGATTAGCCCCTTTTGATGCGCTGCTCAACATATGGAACAAACGAACAAACTCCACTCTTTCATTTTGAAAATATTCTAGGAGATACCATGTGTCCTTACCAAATAATTCCCCAAGAACGAATAACTATCCTACGGTTTAGGTTGCCTTTCCATACTCAAGCGTGGGTCATCATTATCGAAAACAGGTGCTATGCATCCAGTCCTTTTTATTCTGATACCATGGTTGACATGCACATGCAAAAGAAAAGAAAGTGGATGATCCTAAAGTGATCAAACATAATTTTCAATCAGAAACGTGTTGTGCATAACCAGGCTTTCCAATGCTCATTCACTAACTCGTTGCGGCGATGTAAGGATAGCACCGAGACAACACTTGTGCTACTATCCTCTTAATTAAAGTACAACAAACTCTATGTCATGATATGCATCAAAAAATCAGCAATAATCAGCATGCAAATCGCACCATTCAAACATCCCAACCCCCTATGTTTAGGTAATGCTTTCATTGCATAGGTGTAGAGGTTCATTTTGTCATGTTTTGATGTATGAAAAGCAATAAATCACAAATTTTGACAAGCAGATAGGGAAAATTGAGGCTAAACCTCATGCTTTGCCACTACCATACATCCACAAACAATCATTATATTTTTCCTTATTTTTGTGAGACATATTTCTATTTTTCCCCTTATTTTCTCCATTTTCTTGATTTATTTATCAATAAAATATGCTATTGTCTAATTTTTCTTGTTCCAATCACTTCAACATACTACTATTCTATTTATCTTCCATTTTTCCCCCATGGGAACACCTTTTACCCACCCGAAACGGAAAAACTACCATTTTACCGCTTAAAAATCACATTTCAGGTTTACATGAATTAAATAGCACATGTAAATCATTGCAAAATCCAATTTTTTGATAAAAAGCAATTAATCATGATGCAACCAACACTCAAACAAATTTTCATCCAATAAGAACATCATTACTATCACAAAATATCAAAAACCTTCGTTTTTTCTTCATAAAAATGGTCATACCGTGTTTTTACGTAACCCGAGATGCATTAAATGACTGCATGACCAGTAGACAGAGCCTCCATTGCTCTCCATCCAATGCTGCACATCAATCTTCAGCATGTCCATCAATCTCCGTCACCATTTTCTTCAATCCCCTTCCCGATTCCTCCTTCAACATAGTGCACATGAACAGCCCATAGAGAGGAGAAAGAGGGAGGAGAGAGAAAGACTAGATTCTAATCTCTTCATCCAGACAGCCATATCTTGCGCGAGGACCGGCGATAGAATCAGGAAAGAGGGAGAAGTTGCCAGGTATTGTCGGTGTCAAGATTGTGAGAGAGATGGAAGGAGTCTCACTTGTAGCTTTCTCGCTTGCACAATGAGGGAATACACACAAAGCTGGAGGCTAAAAATAGTTTTTCTCTTCTTAGTTGTGTAAGACAAAAGAACTCTAGTACATAGAAATAGAAGAACCCTATATATGGGTCTCAAACCAAACTCAACTAACTAAGGTGGCATACTAACTGAGCCACAAACTAGAGTAGATAAGGATAGCTGTCATCTAGCTATTATTCATGGGCGGTGTACCAACTGCATCTGCAGCTAACAAGTCGGTGACATAAATGCACAATGGTCACCTTGGCATATCACGAGTGGAGCTCGATATCTCAACACTCCCCCTCGAGCTCAATTCCAATTCCTCCGCACCAAGCAGGTCTCTGAACTTGTGCAACTTCTCTATGCCCAATGCCTTCATAAATATGTCAGCTACCTGATCCTCTGTGCCGACATAAACTAGATCAATAAGACCTAGTAAAACTCTCTCTCACACATAGTGATAATGCACCTCAATGTGCTTTGTTCTAGCATAATAGACTGGGTTATTTGCCAAGTGTATACTACTCATCTTGTCACAATAAATGACAGCTGGCCCATCTATAGACTGATGCATATCATAAAGTAGCTTATGCAACCAAGCTACCTCACATGCAGCCATTGCTACACCCCTGTACTCAACCACTGTGCTCGACAAGGCAACTGTAGGTTGTTTCTTGCTGCTCCAAGTGACTGCAGCACTCCCAAAAGAGAACACATATCCACTGGTAGATCGTCTATCAGAAATACTACCAGTCCAATTAGCATCAGTGTATCCATGCAACTATATCTGAACCCCAGTCTCATAAAATAGTCCATACTTCAATGTGGACTTCACATACCTGAGTATGCGTCTAGCCGCATCCAAATGTGGTTTCCTTGGAGCCTACATAAACTGACTTACCAATCCAACAGCATAGCTCAAATCTGGCCTGGTAATAGTCATATAAATCAAACTTCCTACTATGCGTCTGTACATAGTAGGGTCTTCGAGAAGCTCACCTGCATCTGCGCTCAACTTCGCATTCTGCTCCAAAGGAACTGAAATAGGCTTACAGCCTGTCATCCCATATTTGGACAGCATGTCCAATCCATACTGCCTCTGCAAGAGCCATATCCCACTTGGTGATCTAATCACCTCAATGCCCAAGAAATAGCGCAGCTCTCCCAAATCCTTTATCTCAAACTTATGCTTCAATAGCATTTTCACATGAAGGATATCTTCATCACTATCACCTGTGATAATCAAATCATCAACATAAATGACAAGCAACATAATACCTTTCTCTGTTTTTCTCACATATAGTGAGAAATCTGCCTTGGAAATCTGAAAGCCAATAGTGACAAGATATTGTCCTATCTTGTCAAACCATGCTCTAGGTGCTTGTTTCAAGCCATACAAGTCTTTCTTCAACCTGCAAACAAACTCAGGATAAACAGCATGCACATAACCTGGTGGCTGCTCCATATAGACCTCTCCTTGCAAATCACCATGCAAGAAGGCATTCTTTACATCCATCTGATGTAAAGACCATCCCTTTGATGCAGCCATAGCAATGGCTGCTCTTACAGTTGCCATCCTTGCAACCGAACTGAATGTTTCTTCATAATCAATGCCATATGTTTGTGCATACCCCTTGACTACTAATCTTGCCTTGTATCTGTTCACAGAACCATCTGCATTGTGCTTCACCTTATAAACCCACTTACAACCAATTGCATTCTTATCTTTAGGCAAAGGTACCAATTCCCATGTAGCATTTGCTTTCAAAGCATCCATTTCTTTATCCATGGCTTTCTCCCAATTTTCTTTTCCCATGGCTTGCTCAAAAGAAGTGGGTTCTGGTTCCTGTATCACTTTGACTATATAGGCATAGTGAATGGCTGTAAATCCATCATATTTCAGCCTATCCACTGGATACCTAGCTCTAGTAGACCTGCGCAAAGTAGGCTCACTTCCAGATGCTCTCAAAACATCCCTGGTCTTCCTTACTCCAGGTGTAACAACAGAAGGAATACCCAACTCATCATCAATGCTCTGTACTGAGCCACTGGATTCACCATCCACATAAGAGTGACCTGCATTCACATCAAACATGTGCTGATCTACCTTCTCTTTTCCTTTTCATGATACATGCATACCACTATCTGCATTGCTTTGAGAAGATTCTCCTGATCTCAATCTACCTGTCCATGGCGAAGAATGTGAACCATTGCTAGAGGACACTCCAGGTCCACTAATATCTTGTGACTGTTGCTATGAATTTTGTGCAGTATTACCATTTTGTGCATCTACATTATCAATCACATTTACTGGTTTATACCAGCTACTCATCTCATCAAGCTAACATTGCATGCAAATTGCATAATATCAAGTTCATAAATCTTTTCCTTTGGGAGATGCACAAATTCGTATTTAACTTATGCATCATACGTTTAGAATTTCAGCTACCCTTGACCATGGAAGTGTAAGCAATTGCAAATACATGACATGCAATGAACTTGTAGATTGAATGAGTAAATAAATTTCCTAATGCATTTAAACTTCCCTATGAGAATTAAAAACATGCTTAATGCCTCTTTTCCATGTGGAAATATTTTTGGAACCTGGGCATTAAGAATTGGGGTGTTGTCCACTCTTGTACTCGGGGTGGAAGCTCACGCGTGTGCTCCTCTTGCCTTTTGCTTAGGAGCCATTGATGAATTAAATGTCGGCTCAGCAACTCTCCTTACCCTTTCCGATTTCCAAACTCCCTACTGCATGTGAACTTACTTCCCTTCGTAGGAATTGGGCCTTGCAAACTTGGCTTTAAAAAACCCGAGACACGGGGTGAACTAGGGCTAAGAGAAGCTTTAATAGAAGCTTCCAAGCTTCTGTCCCACAGGGAATGACGTGGAGAGGGAGTGTGATTGGGGAGATGATGACGATGAAGGTAAAGGTGAAGATGACAATGATGATGATGATACTAATGATGATGATGATGATGATGAAAGTGGAGGTGATGGCACAGCAGCCTGGCGGCAGCAAATGGATGACAACGGCAACTATGGCAGGTAGCATCACGTCCTGGGCAGCAAGACGATTCCCTCTCTCCTCCTCCCTTAAGCTTGGGGAGGGGGTGTTCTTATAGCTCTAAGGGGGGGAGGGTAGCCACACACGTGGCAGGGTGCATGCCCTCCTCCCCCATGCCCCTCCATGCCATTACTCATACTCCCTCTCCACGCCATGCAACTGAAGGGGAGAGGGTTAATAATTAAAAAAAATTTGTAAAAATTTATCCAATATCCTCTTTTTTTTCCTTGAAGGGGTGTTTCCACGTGGGCTTGTGGTTTCGAGCCACAGCTTCCTATACAAGACACGGGACTGGTGTTTGTTGATGCATGCGGAGGGAGCACTTAGCCCAATGTTTTTTTGTTGAAGGAGATCACTCAAAATTGCTCTTGCGCGGGATGTGAGGGGTCTAGGGTCATTAATATTTTGTGCGGAAATATTACACCATTACAAAAAAATATCATCATTTTGAATTATTTTGTGTTTCTAATCTCTCTTCTTGTGCAGCATATACTTGAAGCACATGGTCCATACTTTGCAGATCAAGGAAGTTTTGCAGTATGGTCAACTTAAGGCATGGAAAGATCTCATTGCCAAGCTTGTTGTGCTTTTCAAAAGGCAACTGATCATGAAGGTGACATCAATGATTCCAATTCTATGAGGCAATTATTACAACGGTGGTATAAGATATTAGAGATACGATATGAGGAAAAAGAAAAGAAGTCCAAAATCTCTCAAGTAGAATTTATAAGTAGGGCAATATATGAAGTGAGAAAAGCAAGATATGAAAACAGCATCGCTAGACAATGCCACACAGAATGGTTGGCAACCCAAGAGAGAGATGGCAAGAAATGGAGACCTAGATAAAGATAATACTTTTGATGCATTTAGAGTCCACGAGAGAGCATACGTACCCAAGATATGACACATCAATACTCCTATCTTTAACATGAGATGTTTTGTAAATTTTGTTTAAAATTTCAAAGGTTTGTCACTATGTTTTTCAAAGTCAATTTCAAACTATGTTTTTTAATTTTAAAGTTCATTTACACCATAGTAAGTTTAAAAGTTTCATACTTAAGTCAAGTCTCTCCTTTCATTTTTTTCCATTACTCTTCACTCTACCCTCCACCTTTCTATCCTTCATCATCATAACCATGGCACGTTCCAAGCTTCCTATCAAGAAAGTGCATGCAAGAGCAAGAGCTCAACACTCTTCCAAATTTAGTGAGCGTACTGTGAGTGACAAAGGTCCCTTGGTGGCCAAAAAGAGTGGCCCTACTATAGCTAATAATTGTGGTGCTACTGTGTCCAACAATGTTGGCTGTAGTGTGGTTAATAATGATGGTTTGCCATTATCTAGAAATGGTAGTCCAAATGCTCCAACTGCTCCACCTCCCATTACTGCTCCAACTGGCAATACACGTCCTCTAACACATAAGAAGTGAAGATGGAGACCAGGCACAGCTACACTACGTGAGATAAGGAAATTCTAGAAGAGTGTCAACTTGATTATTCCTAAGGCACCATTCTCTACGTTGCTGTGAGAAATATTGCAAGATCTGCACTTAGGGCATCATCACAAGTTCTTTTCAAGGAACCAGGCAAGGAATGTGGGGCGATGATCAAGCCATGCCTTGCTTGCTCTCCAAGAAGTAGCTGAAAGTTACTTGATTGATCTAATGGGTGATTCTCAAGTTTTAGCCATTAATACCCAACGTATCACTATTAAGCCCATAGATATGGTTATTGTTCGTAGGATCCGCAACAACAAGGATGCATTTAATCTTAATGTCAACAATATGTATGCTTTGAGAAGCTACCTTGTAATTGGATCTATGTTTTTAGCTCAGGTTTGGTTGTAGATTGTAAGGAGCTTAGTTTTGGTTTATCTTTGCAATAGACGTTCAAGTATTTGCTAGTAGTGGTCTACAAAATGGAGCTAAACTTTGCCTAGCTCTAGTTGTACTTGGTGCAGTGCACTATCTACCGTGCATTTCATGGTTTCATAATTTGCCAAATCTAATATTTTATATTTTATTTTACCATGATTTGCATTGTGTGTATTTCCAAGTTTCTAATTTTGAAAGTAGTTTTGTTAAGGATAAATTCAATGTGTAATCATGCACACATTAGTGATTAGTTGTACATGGGTGGATTTACTATATCTTTATTGTATTTAGCGATTTGGCAACACTATATCCGATATGCGATATTCCATTTGAACCATGATTTATTTTTTGTGAATTTTTAAGTTTTCAATATTTCATGTAGTTTGACTAACAGCACATTTAATATGCAATTGCGCACACTCGGTGCGGTGTTGAGTTTTTCTATTTTATCAGTGAAGTATAATTCAGTTAATGCATTTTCAAAAAATGGTTGAACCGTCAATTTTATAAATCAAAATCTGATGAAACTTCACCCACATGCCGGGCATCATAAAAACTCATGGATATTTAAAAATTGGCCCCATTAGAAGTCTCTGGGATACCTGTCCAGAGGCTCGCGTCTAGGGCCCTAAATCTGGGATGCCAGCCTCCAGACAGGTGTCCTGGAGACTTTTAATGGGGCCTTTTTTTTTTAGTAGTTGATGTACCCTAGAGGAGTCCACAAGTAAATTTTCACATCAATCGGATCACTGGTCATATTTTTCCAAAGCTTGGATACATTAATTCAAGTTTAAAGGTTTTTTTGAAAGTTTTGCTATAAGTTTTAGGTTTCACTTCATTTTACACATTTCACTTTTGAGTTTTGATTTTTCTCTCCTAGAAGACATGGCACACACTAAGCAAGTGGCCCAGAGACACCCCCCTAGAAATCCTATGTAGAGGCTATCTCCCCCAGCTACACCACCACTACCATGCCAACATCGCAAGCGTCGATGGAAGCCAGGCATAGTGTCTCTTTGTGAGATCCACCATTACCAGAAGACCACGCACCTCATGATACTAAATGCTCCATTCTAGAAGCTAGTGCATGAGATTATGGATGGCATACTCATTAAGAAGAGCAGAGGCACTTCCCAGATTGAACACACTTGCAACAACCCAATTGTTGGACTGCCTAAGCCCTCCTTGCACTTCAGGAAGCTGCCAAAGCTTACGTCATGGACTTGTTCGGAGACTCGGTTGTGTTATCTTGACTTCTCATTGTGGTTTCATTTGTCTTACTAATATTATTAAAACCACATATTCAAGATTTTGGAAATTTTCATAAATTTTGGAAATTCCTAATGTGATTAATATTTGGACACATGTCAAATCTTATCCCCTTACTTCAAGGTGAAAATTTTCCTAGATACTATATAAGCAATCCCTCCAAGTCCCACTCTAAAATATGGGGTGAATATTTAGCCACTTGGTCAAATGTTTGCTCCTTATTTGAAAGTGGAGCTTAGGAGATTCCCAAATTCTCTAATATGGTACTTTAATGTATGTTTTCAAACAATCTCCAAGTGAGTCATCAACTTGCAAAGGGTCATTGACTCAAGTGATGGTGACTCTTCTTAAACTTTCTCCTTCCCTTTGTATGACTCTCCAACTGAGTCATTAACTTGTGAAGAGACATTGGCTTAGGTGATGATGACTCTTCTCAGACTTTCTCCTTCCCTTCATATGACTCTCCTTTCTCTAGCTAGATCTGCACTATGTGTTAAGAGATTGATTATCTTTTTTGTGCAAGACCTTTTATTTCATTTTGGCTTCTATATTTTTCCACTTCTTCCTTAATATCCTATTTTTAGCCCTTATGATAATTTGTTGTTCTTCCATTTCTACTTGATCTCATCCTCTTGATAAAGAAAATGAGCTAAGCTCAATCTCTTCTCTTTATTTCTTCTTTAATTTTTATAGCTCATTAACTAGGTTTGGGTTTTCAGCTTCCTCTCTCTATCTTTTCTCATTTTCCTAGTTCGTATGTTCTCTAGTAGTCTCCTATCATGGTTGCTATTGCTGCGCTACAAACATTGAGGGGATAATATTGTGCAAGGGCATACCCATACTATGGCTATGACAACTTAGGTCAATATGCTACCATAGTTGATAATATTGTTATGAGCTTATGTGAAATTTAGCTTCAAATTGGGATATTTCATGAGGCCTTTATTTCCCTTTATTAGGGACTCAATTACATATTTCAATAAAAGGGCATTAAAATCCTCATTAACAACATTTCTTGTTATGATATATTTCAATAACTACTTGAGGACTTTGCCTAGGATGGTGGTGTGAAGAGGTGATGGAACACCTATGTTGTGACTCAAAGGTCTTTATTTGCAATGTCTTTTAATAACACTCCCACTTTTGTGCATCATGTGATATTTTTTGTATCCTTTCATATTTTTATGATTAATCTTTTATGCTAAGAGTTTCTTTTATCAATTGTGGATTGAACTCAAAGTTATCCTCTCCATAAACTTGTCACCTTCTTTTATAGCATAGGAGAACTTGCTAGATTTAGTTCTTGCGTGATGGTTTCTTATGAGAATTGAGCATGCCATAATTGAACACTCCTATCCACTGCCTAGACATAATGAGTTAGGCCATACTTGGCTATAAACTCCCTATTAGTTTGATATGTGTGAATCAATCTTACGAGATTCGTCAAGAGCTAGAGTCTAACTCCCACATGCTTACTTATAGGTCAAAATCAACACTTTTTTATGCAGTGAATGTCAACTTGCCTCATTTTTGAGGGGGTCTTTGATTAGTATTTGGTGCAAAATGGGCAACATAGGAGGGGTGGGATTGCTGGCTTACCATGCACAAAAATAATTAACATTCATTAGAAACATCCAAAAAGGGAAAATTTAAAGTGTAATGCATTTATAAGTTTTTACCTACTTCATATTTTTACTACAAAAAGTGATTGTAGGCTAGTTGTTGATGGTCAAATTCCTTGTCACAAGGATTTGGTCATAGGAGAATAGCTTGAACTATCCCCCTACAAAAAATAATACAAGATTCTAAGCTTATGGAATTGGGTTCAATGTGTGTAGAATTTTTGAGTTGTTCTTCCATCAATGGTCTTAATTTTATAGTATGTACATCAAGAATGGTTCTATCTATTTATAATAACATTTTTGAGGATTTGCTAATGTAAATATCCAATTTATAGAAAACCTTTGCTAGTGCATTAGTCACTTGGTTGAACAATAAGGATGAATAAGTAAAAAGTGAGATCACTAAAAAATGAGGGTTCATTTGGTGACTCATGATATGAAGCTCTTATTTAATGAGGATCTTGTCCACCAATGGGGATGATGGAGCAACTCTTTAGG
The DNA here is from genome assembly GCF_053477565.2 of Lygodium microphyllum. Lineage (NCBI taxonomy): Eukaryota > Viridiplantae > Streptophyta > Polypodiopsida > Schizaeales > Lygodiaceae > Lygodium > Lygodium microphyllum. The sequence continues at coordinate 26,593,183 of NC_141153.1, read as the reverse complement.
TGCATCAACTTTGTGGGCCTCAAAGATGGATCATAAAGGATGTTGAGTCATAGTATATTGGGTTATCATCTAGCAAATCAATAACAATTCTGTGCAAAATAACTATATAAGGTATAGTTCCATGTAAGGTTTTTTATTGTGGAGGGATCCTAAAGTCTTGTAGTTGCTATGTGGATGGAAATAATACATTTTTTTTATGATTTATGTTTTGGTATTTCACAAGAGAGTTTCTCTTGGATAGGAATGCTCTTATTCAATAGGTGCTCATGCTCTTCCCATGTGGGGTGTGCTAGAGCACAACCACATTAGCATCATCTAGACCTAGATGTATCATAGTAAAGGGTTGTTGGGTCAAATTTTCTACCATCTTGTAGATGGAGCATCAATGCCTACTATTGTTTAGATGACTAAGGAAAGTGGCTTGTAATCACTAACTCTACCGGGGGGAATGCACTAATTTCTGTTTTAACAATTTTTAGTAATTTTAAAGGTAATTTACTAATTTTAAAAATTATTTTTCAAGAGTTTACTCATTTAAGGAGTCAGTTTCTATTCAAATAAATATTTTCCAATTTTTTTTGAAAGGTTTCAACTCATATCAATGTGCCATAATTATGAAGGAAATTTGATGGAAATTTTGTAGATTTTTTAATTTTTATAGTTTTATAAGGATTTTATTGAGTTTTTATAAAATTTTGAAGTTTTATGAAGTTGTTTTATGTTTCTTGATTTTGATTGGCAATTTTTTAGCTAATGGAAAATTGCTAACTTTTTTAGAAAGTATTTAGATTGTATCTAATATTTTTTTGTAAATTTTCTCATTTAATTTTAATTTTTAATGGTTTTTGGATATTTTTAATATTTTTAAGGTTTTTTCTAATTTGAAACTTAGAGGAATAGGGTATCGTGGCGCAAACTATGTTTTGATTGCGTGTGAATAGCTGCAAGCTCACAACCACACTGTGAGAAGACCATAGATGCATCCTCCTGCATGAACGATTGTTAACACAACACACACTCATGAGCACCAACACACCACGCGCGAACATGTGCTAGCACGAACACATAGAAAATTGTCCAACATAAACACACATGTGAACAACCACAATGATGACCGCGCAAGGCATTCACACGGTGGAGAGGGCGTTCGCACATGGAGGGTAAGGATAAAATGAATTGCGGGGATTAATGGTTGGGGGGAGATAGCGTTGTAATGAAAGAAGTTGAGGGGAGAGAGAAGGAGAGCTGAGGAGAGAGAAAGAGAACAAGAAGAAGAAGGAAGAAGACTAGAAGAGGAGAGAGAAAGAGAGAAAAGAGGAAAGAAGGGAGAAGGAAGCCATGGAAGCTGGAGATGAAGGTGAAGAGTGTGATCTTAATAATAACTGGTTGTCCTAATCTGGGGCTCTTACACCTTAAATACCCCGGTCAGTGTGACGGGGTGTCTAAACCCTAGTCGGTATGTATCCCGCTTGTTACAATCCATCCCCACTCAAAAGGTTTCTGCCCTCAAAAACAAGGAGAAATAGAAGGGAGTGATGGGTGGGCTAAGGGAGGGTTGCAGAGTACTACTCAGAGCCCTTTGACAATGAAGATTAGGTGTGGAGAGACTAGGGACAACATGCAGTCCAAAATCGGTCTGTTAAAGTAAACTGGTCATAACTTTTGATAGGCTGCTTCAAATAGGGCGTACCATATGTCGAAATGGAGCTTATGACGAGTACTTTCAGCCTATGTGGAATGCACATGCATGTGATTTGAGTAAGTACAAAACTGTTCTAAAATAGTGTGCAGTCTGCGGGCAGAAAGTGGGCAGTTTGGGGCATGACCAGCTAGTCTTCCAGCCGTTGGGGTTCACAGAGGTAGGGAAATTCATTGAGGATGGTTGCTAGGTGCCAAGAGGCTTCTTCCAAGGGTAGGCCTTGCCATTTGATGAGGTATTCTTTGATGGATTGGGATCGTAAGTGCTTATCTTGCTGCCCAATGATTGATTCAAGGACATATTGAGTGATGCCCTCTTCATTTATGGGGGAAGTTCTTCCACATAGTTCACTGAGGAGCCTACAAAGGGTTTTAGCTGATTGACATGAAACACATTGTGGATTTTGGTGGTAGGATGGAGTTCTAAGCGGTAGGCCAAGTCACCAACTCTCTTTAGGATTCGGTATGGGCCATAGAAGCAATGGGCTAGCTTGTTACTACTGCCCTCTTTGAGAGTTGAGTAGCGGGACTTAGGCTTTTTCAAAAAGACCAATTCCCCCTCTTGGAATTCCAAATGCTTTCATTTTTCATTAGCATAGAGTTTCATGTGTGTTTGGGCCTTTTGAAGATTCATTTTGCATTGTTGAAGTAAAGCTTGCATGTGATCCAATTCAGCTTGGCTCTGAGGATTGATCTTATCAATAAACAAGACTGTAGGAAGGGGAACCTTATACCTATATAAGGCCTCAAAAGGGGAAAATCCAATGCTAGAATGTGTGGAGCTATTATATGAAAACTCAGCCAAGTGAAGCCACGTATCCCAACTGTGATGTACATCATGGCAAAAGTGCCTCAAATATGTCTCAAGTCATTTGTTCACTCTCTCAGTTTGGCCATCAGTCTGGGGGTGGTATGCAGTGGATGGAGCAAGCTTGGTCCCCATGGAGGTGCAAACTGTCTGCCAAAAGTTGCTCATAAACTTTGCATCCTGATCATGTACTATGACTTGTGATAAGCCATGTAGCTTGAAGAAATTTTCCATAAATTGAGTGGCCACATGAGAGGCAATATATTGGACCTTAGTGGGGATAAAGTGGGCAGCTTTGGTGAGGCGATCAAGTACCACATAGATACTGTTCCACCCTTTCTTAGTCACAGGAAGGCCAGTGATAAAGTCCATTGTGATGTGAGTCCATTTCCTTTTAGGGATAGGGAGAGGCTGCAAGAGGCCAACGGGCCTGAGTGTACTATCCTTGTTCTGTTGGCATGGAACACATTTGGTCACAAAGTCCTTGACGTCCTTCCATAAGCCTTTCCAATGAAAGCTCTTGGCAATCCTGTCATATGTTTCGAAAACACCCAAGTGACCAGCAGTGGAGCAAGAATGCATTTCTTCCATGATCTTCTACGTGAAAGGGGAAGTGTGTGGGATGACAATCTTGCCGTGGACCAAATAAGGCCATGCTTGAGCTGATATTGGGAGTTTTCAGCCATAACCCCATGTTGTAATTTCTAAAATGTGTGGCTGAAATGATCATCTAACAAGTAAGCCTCTTGGAGCTCTCCAATCCAATCACTATGCAATTCTGAGATAGAGGAGACTCTGCATGCCCACATTCGAGAGAGAGAATCAGCCACAATATTATCCTTGCCCGACATGTGTGAAATGTCAAAGTCATGGTTGCCACCCATCACCTTTGCTTAGGAGTCAAAGTGGATTGAGTCAAGAAGTATTGGAGGACTCGGTGATCGCTTTTCACTTGGAAGCGGCTGTCATACAAATAGTGGTGCCATTTCTTGATGGCATGGAGAATGGCCAACATCTCTTGGTCGTATACATTCATTTGCATCTCCTTCTCATCAAGCTTGCAGCTTTCAAATTCAATCACACCATGCTCTTGCAACAATATTGCACCAATACCCCGGCCCTGGCATGACAATGAATGGTAAATAGCTTAGAGAAGTCAAGGCAAACAAGGATGGGGGTTGAAGTAAGCATGTCCTTTAACTGTTTGAAGCTATGATCTACAGTGGCATCCCAAAATAATGACTCTTTTTTCAAGCGATCACTCAAAGGTGCTGCAATGGTGGCATAGTGCTTAATGAAGCGTCTGTAGAATGAAGAGAGACCAAGGAAGCCACGCAAGGAAGTGGTGGTGGAAGGAGTGGTCCAATCCATTATACATTGCACCTTTTTCGGGTCAGCCTGTATACCATTTTTGCTCACAATGTGTCCCAAGTACTCCACAGATGTCTGCATGAATATGCATTTGCTCTCCTTAGCAAAGAGTCGATGCTCTCTCAATATGTCAAACACCCTCCAAATGTGTGTCAAGTGCTCCATAGATGACTTGCTATAAATGAGGATGTCATCAAAGAAAACAAGCACGAACTTGAACAAAAAGGGCTGTAGGATTTTGTTCATGAGGCTTTGAAAGGTGGCAGGGGCGTTAGTCAACCCAAAAGGCATCACAAAAAAATGGTTAAGTCCATGATCAGTCCTGAAGGTCGTTTTGACCTCATCTCCTGCCCGCATATGAATTTGATGGTAGCCAGAGCACAAGTCAATCTTAGTGAAAAAGCATGCCCCTTTTAACTCATCCAGCAAATCATCAATCCGTGGTATGGGTTAGCAGTTCTTCACTGTAATTTTGTTCAAATCTCTACAGTCAATGCACATGCGAAATGAGCCATCTTTCTTTTTGATTAAGAGGACAGGGGATGCATAGGGGGAAGAACTCAGTTCAATGAAACCCATCTCCAACAACTCCTTGATTTGCTTTGCAACCTCTTCACTCTCACACTTGGAGAGTCTATAGGGGGGTTTGTTCACTAGCTTGGAATGGGGCTCTAGGTCAAGTGGGTGGTCTAGTTGTCTCTTGGGAGGGAGGGATGTAGGCATCTGAAATAAGTCATTGTATTCCTCAAGTAAGGCCTACAAGGCAGAGTCATGTGATACTGCAGAGGGTCAATCAGAAGTGTCCTTATTTAATTGCAAAACAAAGATTTATGAGCATTTCTTAAACTCTTGTTTGAGTTTCTTTGCTGTAATGAGCTCCCTCTAGGTGGATAGGATGTCCATGCATCAGGATAAAAACATGCTTCCCATTGATATTGCCTTGAATGCGAAGGGTATTGGGGCTGTGGGAACCTGTCCAAGCATCCAAGGAGATCGAGCAAAGGGAAGTGGGAGGTGGTTGGGATGCTAAATCAAGTATTTGTGAGGGAGCACTGCCCGGGTCAAGCCCGGGTCAAAGGGAAACCCATCCTCCAGGTCATAGAACTACTCATGATCAACATCCTCCGTGGGCTTAGTCTGGTCAATGGCCAGGTCATCCTCCTCATTGTGCCAATCTTCCATGACATACATGCTATGAATTTTGACCTTAGTTGTCTTGTACGGGCATTTGGAGGCATGATCAACAGTGTACTTATCTCCACATTTAAAGCATAGGCCCTTTTCTTTTCATTCCTTCACAACATCTGGGGAGATGAACCGTTGACTACTGGATCCATGGGAAGGTGACGCACTCGACTGTTTATTTTCGGCATACCTATTTTCAGTAGTAGAGCTCGATGCTGTCCCAAAAGTGCCCATTTTTCTTTCAGCATAGAAGGCGGGGTAAGTGGGTAGTTTGGGGCTGTTATTAGTGAGAGCAGAGTTTTGAGCCCGGAATGTGCCTAAAATTTGCCAAAAAATCCGAAATTTAGGGAAAAAATATTGGACATCAAAGGCGGCAGCTGCAGCTAGGAAGATTTTAAGCACCAAGTGAAAGACGGCCTTCAAAAGACACCCGAGCGACACTTGTGGATTTTTGATAATATTTTTGACTGCCGTACGGGATGCTTGGAGCTGCCAGTCAGTGCAGGATGCCGAGACGGATGCGCAGAATTTTTCAAAGGCTGAAACGGAGCCCGGACGAGAAAGAGGCCAAAAATTGGCCAAGATTTGAAAAGGTGGACTAAAACTTAGGACCAAAGGGGGGGTGCCCTTTGGGACTTTACCCCCCCCCCCCCCCTCAATTTTTTCGTGGGATATGGCGGCATGTCGTGAACAGGATGGCGCCGAAAATTACGCTCCCTCCCTCACAAATCATGAATGGAGGCTGCAAGTACCCCATGGAACCGACAATACCCGGCAACTTCTCCCTCTTTCCTGATTCTATCACCGGTTCTTGTGCGAGATATGGCTTTCTGGATGAAGAGATCAGAATCTAGTCTTTCTCTCTCCTCCCTCTCTCTCCTCTCTATGGACTGTGCATGTGCACTATCTTGAAGGAGGAATCGGGAAGGAGATCGAAGAAAATGGTGATGGAGATTGATGGAGATGCTGAAGATTGATGTGCAGCATTGGATTGAGAGCAATGGAGGCTCCGTCTTCTGGTCATGCAATCATTTAATGCATCTCGAGTTATGTAAAAACACGGTATGACCATTTTTATGAAGAAAAATGAAGATTTTTGATATTTTATGATAGTAATGATGTTCTTATTAGATGAAAATTTGTTTAAGTGCTGGTTGCATCATGATTAATTATTGTTTATCAGAAAAATTAGATTTTCCAATGATTTACATATGCTATTTAATTCCCGTAAACCCAAAATGCGGTTTTTAAGCGATAAAATGATAGTTTTTCTGTTTCAGGTGGGTAAAAGGTGTTCCCATGGGGGAAAAATGGAAGATAAATTGAATGTTAGTATGCTGAAGTGATTGGAACAAGAAAAATCAGAAAATAGAATATTTTATTGACAAATAAATCAAGAAAATGAGAAAAATAAGGAAAAAAATAGAAATACGTCTCATAAAAATAAGGAAAAATATAATGATTGTTTGTGGATGTATGGTAGTGGCAAAGCATGAGGTTTAGCCTCAATTTGCCCTATCTCCTTGTCAAAGTTTGTGATTTATTGCTTTTCATACATCAAAACATGACAAAATGAACCTCTACACCTATGCAACGAAAGCAATACCTAAACGTAGGGGGTTGGGATGTTTGAATGGTGCGATTTGCGTGCTGATTGTTGCTGATTTTCTGATGCATATCATGACATAGAGTTCATTGTATTTTAATGAAGAGGATAGTAGCAGGAGTGTTGTCTCGGTGCTATCCTTACATCGCTGCAACGAGTTAGTGAATGAGCATTGGAAAGCCTGGTTGTGCACAACACGTTTCTGATTGAAAATTATGCTTGAGCACTTTAGGATCATCCACTTTTGCATGTGCATGTCAACTATGGTATGAGAATAAAAAGGACTGGATGCATAGCACTTGTTTTTGATTATGATGACTCACGCTTGAGTGTGGAAAGGCAACCTAAGCCGTAGGATAGTTGTTCGTTCTTGGGGAATTATTTGGTAAGGACACATGGCATATCCTAGAATATTTTCAAAATGAAAGAGTGGAGTTTGCTTTGTTTGTTCTATATGTTGAGCAGTGCATCAAGGGGCTGATCCCTGCGATGTAGGAAAGGTGCAATGGGGCTGCGGTGATTCCACCGAGAGGTTGCTTCACATGTATGTGATTATCGTGGCATTTATTGCCAATGGACAATTCGTTCTTTAGCACTGGCCCGTGAGGCCATGTGGGTGTGTTTGTCTACCATGAGTATGAGGTTCGGCTAGTGCCATAGCTAGTGCCGACACATTTGAGGTCCCATCAGTGGTGCATCTGTCGCCAGGAGCTGCCAACAAGTGGTGGTGCTCAAATCTAGGGTTTTTAGGGACCAAAAAGTTGGTTTATGTCCTCTGACAAGGACCGTCAAGCTGAAATACAAAAAGCAGAACGTGCTGAGAGGGCTAGACGGCGGTTGGAGATTGTAAGTTGCTATTCTCCTCAAAGGAGTAGCCCGATACGTATAACATGCAATGGTCTTAGTAACCCAACTGCTGCACATAGTCCTTTAGGTGCAGGAGGAAGCGCAAGTTCTTCCTCTCTTCCACCAAGTCAACCCACTTCAAGTGGGGGTGTGATCCCATCAGTCCATACTCCTATTGTCAATCCGATTGTCGTCATGGCACAACCCATTGCAATTCTTGTAGGGACACCGGATCTGCCAACTTTAGGAGTGCCTTTGCCCATTTTTAATGGGTTAGCCGAAGAAGATGTGGAGTTTCACATTTGTGAATTCCAAAGATTAATGTTTAATTACCGCATCCAAGATGAGGGACATCTTATGATGTTCTTTAACATGACATTAAAGGGAAGGGCTGCAGTATGGTATCATAGCATAGAAACTGGTACCATAACCACAATTGACCAATTTCATGCAGCTTTCTGAGGAGAATATACTCCTGAAAGAGGTGGCCAATACTAGTTGCGTGTTTTGAATGTAACATGCCAAGAACCCCATGAGAATGTGAAAGCCTATGCCAAGAAGCTTAAGGAAGTGTTTCGTAAGTTACAAATTTACATTCCTATTCCGTCGGTTGCCGAATTGCAATACTTCTTGCATGGATTGGATTTCAATATTTAGGTACAATTGAGCAGTGTGGCTTTGGCTAATATAGACATCGCCATCACGCGGGCAGAAGGAGTAGAGTCACGATTACAAACGGCCTACTCCTCTCGAATAAATCTTAATGCAGGTCTAGTACCTAAAGGTAGTTTACCATTGATAAATGGAAGTCAAGGGATGCCTATGAATAACCCTAATGGGAGAGGAAGCATGGTTCAAAATGTACCTTTGCTGCCAGCTCCTCCCAGTGTGACTATGCCTATGGCTAGTCAGTTGGCTCTACCCAATGTTGGAGGCCAAGTTTCGAACCCTAATGTTGTTCTTGTGAGTCAACAACCAATGCCCAATCAGATTGTTAGGCCAATGGAACGACGGATAGATGATCAAGGCTATGAGTCGAGTGCATCTAATGTCCTTGGCGAAGTTAAGGATATGATGAAGTACTACACTGGCATGATTTCTGAACAATATTGGCAAATAGCTGTTGATGTCAATTTCCTGAAGAAGCAGCAGAATCAGATAGGGAGTCAACGCCCTGAAGAGGGTGGTCCCTCAAGATTCAGCTGTAAGTGGTGTGGCAGACAACATTTCCCTAGAAACTGTCCAAATGTTAAATGTGATATTTGTGGGAAGTCGGGCCATTTAGCCACTACCTGTTGGAGTAAGATTAGTTCCCTCCAACAAGGGAGTAAAGAGCCAAGTCTAGTTAATCATAGAGTGCAAGGTAATAACCTCTAGCAAAATGATGTACCAAGACAAATATTGCAAAGGGGAAAGGCCACTATAGAGGAGTTGCCACAAGGCAATGGAGTCAGCCTTATCGAGGTTGCACACGTCAATGGTGCTGAAATCTCTAACCTACGAGCCATGACAAGAGGCCAAAAAGCTAAAGAGGGTGATAAAAATAATGCGAAACCGGTCGAGGAAAATCCTAAGCAAGGGGATAAGGGGATGCAAGTCCTCAATCCCGGCATGGAAGGTGGACCTCTAAGGCCTGTTGACAAAAAAGTCGATCCTAAAAAGGATGAGGAAGTGCCAAGAAAGAAGGAAAGAGCTAAAAAAGAAGCACCAAAACCAGTCCCGATACCAAAAGAAAGGATGATTTGGCGAGAAAAGAGAGATTTGGTTGCCTATCATGATTTTGATTTAGCAAGTTCTCTTTGCGAAGTCAAACCAGATATAAACCTCTTACAGTTGATTAAATTATCTCCAAGAGTACGTAAGGAATTCAAGAAGATCTTGCATATTGGGTATATTGTAGAACCTTTGGGCATAGCACGAGTAGGGGAAGATTGGTTTGATCATGCTGAAAAGAATTGCCCTAGGGTTCCAGCATACGTGGATGGAATATTAGTGGAGCATGCTAGACACTGGGTCCTCCGTCAATATCATGAGTTCAGAATGTTGAGATATCGAGCTCCACTCGTGATACGCCAGGGTGACCGTTGTGTATTTATGTCACCGACTTGTCAGTTGCAGACGCGGTTGGTACACCGCCCATGAATAATAGCTAGATGACAGCTATCCTTATCTACTCTAGTTTGTGGCTCAGTTAGTATGCCACCTTAGTTAGTTGAGTTTGGTTTGAGACCCATATATAGGGTTCTTCTATTTCTTTGTAAGAGAGTTCTTTTTTGGCTTACACAACTAAGAAGAGGAAAACTGTTTTCAGCCTCCACCCTTGTGTGTATTCCCCCATTGTGCAAACAAGAAAGCTACAAGTGAGACTCCTTCCTTCTCTCCCACAATCTTGACATGGTATCAGAGCCTTGTTCGTGGTAAGGAGCTCAAGAAAGCAAGCCAAGCTCGCGGTGTTTTGGTAAGAGGAGCAGTGTTGCTTTCATTTTCTGTTTTGGGAGTAGATCTTTGCAGGTAGCACAGTCGAAAATTGCAAGAGTGCATTGTCTCAGGTTTTTTTGATTTGAGGCCATTTCAGGGCCTGTTTTGGAGGCGGAAGTTTTCTGCACGCACTCAAGAAAAAGCCCTGTTTTATGCTGTGCGACCACTGTTCTACAGGTCGGTGAAAAGTAACCACAGATATTGCATCGTATGCTCGTGTGCAGAGACATTGGGAGTTACAGAATCATCCTTGGTTCCTGTTTATGCAAAAATCGTCACTAGGAAGTGACTGTGTGGTTAAATACCACTTTCGTCAGTTTTGCAGATTTGCCCTTGTGAGGCTGAAGCTGTGTTCTCTGCTTTGGACAGAATTTTTTGCAGGATTCTGTAATGGCGTCTGATTCTCTTTCACAGATTGTAACTGAAAAGCTTGACAAGAACAACTTCCAAGCATGGAAGTTTAGAATGACGAATTTCCTTATGGGAAAAGGATATTGGGAATTTGTTGCAGGAAATGAAGAAGAACCAGTTCTTCCTGATGTTCCCAATCAACAGCAAATGCAGGCATTCAAAGCATGGCATGAGAGAGCAAGAAAAGTTATGTACTGGCTATCTATCAGCATTTCAGACTCTATGATTGTGCATATTCAGGATGCAAGTACGCCAAAGGAGGCATGGGATACTTTGTCAAAAATGTATAGTACAAATACTCAAGCCAGGAAAATGCAGCTCAAGCAAGAGTTGCATAATGTGCAAAGAGAAAATATGAGCATCAATGACTACCACATGAAGGTGAAGAAGATTGCAGATGCACTTGCTTCCATTGGGTCGCCAGTGGAAGATGATGATTTAGTTTCTGTGACCTTGAATGGTCTAGGAAAGGATTATGCACAGTTTCAGACATCCATTTCAGTTCGTGAAAGATTTCCTGATTTTGAGGAGTTGATTGCTCTTCTAATTTCTGAGGAGCAGAGAAATGGTGGTGCATCTTCTTCAGGAGGAACTTCAAAAGAAACTATCTTCTACTCAAATGCTGGAAGAGGTAGAGGCAGAGGTAGAGGAGGCCGATTTGGAGGCCGTGGTAGAAATCAGAATATGCAGCAAACTCAAGAAAACCAGTCCTATGGAGGAGGACGTGGTAACTCTAGAGGCAGGGGGAGCCAAAGAGGTCATGGTGGATGGCAAAGAGGCCAAAATGCAAACAGTAATGTTGAATGCTATTACTGTGGTAAAATGGGTCATATGGCTAAAGACTACTATAAAAAGCAGAATGACATCATGAATGGAAAACTGCAACAAGGGAACTATGCATCTTCTAGTAGACAGGGTGATGACAGAAATGAGCATTTGTTTATGGTGCAGCACATGAACAATTCTGTGACAAATGCAGAAGAAAGCAACGAAGTGTGATATGTTGACTCAGGTGCGTCAAACCACATGACAGGTCATGCAGAATGGATGCAGGATGCAAGGAAAATGGAAAAACCAGGATTTGTGGAGACTAGTGATGATACTGCACATCCTATTATGCAGATTGAAAAATTTCCTTTGTCTATGTAGGATGGGAAAAAGAAATACCTATCGGATGTATTTCATGTCCCGAATATCACCAAGAACCTGGTTTCTGTTGGTCAAATGGTTGAGCAGGGCTTGCAGGTCAGATTTAATCCTCATGGATGCTTTGTTGAGGATATGAAAAAAAAAGGTCGCTTGATAGCAAAAGGAAAGAAGAAGGGCAGAATGTTTACGTTGGATGCAGACATGTCTGAATTGAGTGCAACAATGTTTGCACATGGGACCGGTGTAGTTGCAGATATTGATATCTGGCATAAACGCATTGGTCATGTTAATGTACAGCGACTTAAATCAATGCAGGCCCAAAATATTGTTGCAGGATTGCCTAAATTCAAGGTTGCAGAAATGCATAAGGTATGTGAAGCCTGTCAGTTTGGAAAACAGGCAAGGAAACCATTTCCTAGACATGTTCAAGAGAGTAAGAAGCCATTGGAATTAATCCACTCTGATGTGTGGACTACTAAAGCTGCATCTCTTGGAGGCTGTCATTATTTTGTCACTTTTATTGATGACTATAGCAGAAAAGTTTGGGTGTATTTTATGAAAAACAAAATTGAAGTTTTTGGGCATTTCAAAACTCTTAAAGCTATGGTTGAAAATGAAACAGGTCTGCAAATAAAATGCCTAAGGTCAGATGGAGGGGGAGAGTACCTCTCAAATGAGTTTGCAAGGTTCTTGCAGGAGCATGGCATAAAGCAGCAATATTCATGCAGTCATACCCCACAGCAAAATGGAATTGCAGAAAGAAAAAACAGACATATTGGAGAGGTGTCTCGTGCCATGCTCAATGAAAAAGACCTGCCAGATTTTTATTGGGCTGAAGCAGTTGCTACAGCAGTCTACATAATGAACAGGACTCCCACTGCAGCAATACATGGAATGACTCCAGAGGAGAGGTATACTGGTAGGAAACTAGATATTTCTCATTTGAGAATTTTTGGTTGCATTGCCTATGTACATGTGCCAGATGAGTTGAGATCCAAGTTGGATCCAAAAGCTGAGAAGTACATCTTTATTGGTTACTTTCTGCAGCAAAAAGGGTATAGATGCTATAACCCTTCTACTCGTAAGTTTACAGTGAGTAGAGATGTTGTTTTTGATGAGATGAGTAGCTGGTATAAACGAGTAAATGTGATTGATGATGTAGATGCACAAAATGGTAATGCTGCACAGAATTCACAGCAGCAGTCACAAAATATTAGTGGACCTGGAGCATCTTCTAGCAGATTGAGATCAGGAGAATCTTCTCAAAGCAATGCAGATAGTGGTATGCAGGTATCATGAAAAGGAAAAGAGAAGGTTGATCAGCCCATGTTTGATGTGAATGCAGGTCACTCTTATATGGATGGTGAATCCAGTGGCTCAGAACAGAGCATTGATGATGAGTTGGGTATTCCTTCTATTGTTACACCTGGAGTAAGGAAGACCAGGGATGTTTTGAGAGCACCTGGGAGTAAACCCACTTTGCGCAGGTCTACCAGAGTTAGGTATCCTGTGGATAGGCTGAAATATGATGGATTTACAGCCATTCACTATGCATTTATGGTCAAGGTGATACAGGAACCAGAACCCACTTCTTTTGAGCAAGCCATGGGAAAAGAAAAATGGGAGAAAGCCATGGATGAAGAAATGGATGCCTTGGAAGCAAATGCTACATGAGAATTGGTACCTTTGCCTAAAGGTAAGAATGCAATTGGCTGTAAGTGGGTTTATAAGGTGAAGCACAATGCTGATGGTTCTGTGAACAGATACAAGGCAAGATTAGTAGTCAAGGGGTATGCACAAACATATGGCATTGACTATGAAGAAACATTCAGTCCGGTTGCAAGGATGGCAACCGTAAGAGCAGTCATTGCTATGGCTGCGTCAAAGGGATGGTCTTTACATCAGATGGATGTAAAGAATGCCTTCTTGCATGGTGATTTGCAAGAAGAGGTCTATATGGAGCAGCCACCAGGTTATGTGCATGATGTTCATCCTGAGTTTGTTTGCAGGTTGAAGAAAGCTTTGTATGGATTGAAGCAAGCACCTAGAGCATGGTCTGACAAGATAGGACAGTATCTTGTCACTATTGGCTTTCAGATTTCCAAGGCAGATTTCTCACTTTATGTGAGAAAAACAGAGAAAGGTATTATGCTACTTGTCATTTATGTTGATGATTTGATTATGACAGGTGACAGTGATGAAGATATCCTTCATGTGAAAATGCTATTGAAGCAGAAGTTTGAGATGAAGGATTTGGGAGAGCTGCGTTATTTCTTGGGCATTGAGGTGATTAGATCACCAAGTGGGATACAGCTATTGCAGAGGCAATATGGATTGGACATGCTGTCCAAATATGGGATGACAGGCTGTAAGCCTATTTCAGTTCCTTTGGAGCAGAATGTGAAGCTGAGCATAGATGCAGGTGAGCTTCTAGAAGACCCTGCTATGTACAGACGCATAGTAGGAAGTTTGATTTATATGACTATTACCAGGCCAGATTTGAGCTATGCTGTTGGACTGGTAAGTCAGTTTATGCAGGCTCCAAGGAAACCGCATTTTGGATGCGGCTAGACGCATACTCAGGTATGTGAAGTCCACATTGCAGTATGGACTATTTTATGAGACTGGGGTTCAGATACAGTTGCATGGATACACTGATGCTGATTGGGCTGGTAGCATTTCTGATAGATGATCTACCAGTGGATATGTGTTCTCTTTTGGGAGTGCTGCAGTCACTTGGAGCAGCAAGAAATAGCCTACAGTTGCCTTGTCGAGCACAGAGGCCGAGTACAGGGGTGCAGCAATGGCTGCATGTGAGGTAGCTTGGTTGCATAAGCTACTTTATGATATACATCAGCCTACAGATGGGCCAGTTGTCATTTATTGTGACAACATGAGTAGTATACACTTGGCAAATAACCCAGTCTATCATGCTAGAACAAAGCACATTGAGGTGCATTATCACTATGTGCGAGAGAGGGTTTTACTAGGTCTTATTGATCTAGTTTATGTCAGCACAGAGGATCAGGTGGCTGACATATTTACGAAGGCATTGGGCGCAGAGAAGCTGCGCAAGTTCAGAGACCTGCTTGGTGTGCAGGAATTAGGATTGAGCTCGAGGGGGAGTATTGAGATATCGAGCTCCACTCGTGATACGACAGGGTGACCGTTGTGTATTTATGTCACCGACTTGTCAGTTGCAGACGCGGTTGGTACACCGCCCATGAATAATAGCTAGATGACAGCTATCCTTATCTACTCTAGTTTGTGGCTCAGTTAGTATGCCACCTTAGTTAGTTGAGTTTGGTTTGAGACCCATATATAGGGTTCTTCTATTTCTTTGTAAGAGAGTTCTTTTTTGGCTTACACAACTAAGAAGAGGAAAACTGTTTTCAGCCTCCACCCTTGTGTGTATTCCCCCATTGTGCAAGCAAGAAAGCTACAAGTGAGACTCCTTCCTTCTCTCCCACAATCTTGACACAGAGTTGATGGAGAGGTTGGGTCTAGGCATCCAAAAAGATAGCTACACCCTTCTTAGAATGGCTAATGATAGTCTAAGGCAACCAAAAGGTTGCGTTACTAAAGTCCATGTTACAGTTGCAAGTGTAGAATGCTTCTTGGACTTTAGGATGATAAGATTTGCAGGACGTCCTAGCTATCGAGTTTTGCTAGGTAGGCCTTGGATCTTACGAACAGACTGTCAAGTCGATATACCCACCGGTCGAGTGGTTCTAGGTCGAGGTGCTAATCGAGTAATAGTCGATGCTTACCCTGAGTCTCCTCAGAGTGAGAGAGCTCCTTTATTCTCTACTGAATTAGAGACAGCAGATGATCCATCTGGTAGTGAGACATCATCCAGTGATGAATCTAAAGAGGGGTCCACTACAGAGGATATTTATCAGATAACTCTAAATGAGCCGATAGAACCATAAGATAGGATAAGAGACGCAGATGTGATTGAGTTGGACCTTGGCATGCCGAATGATTCGCGGCCAATTAAATTAGGCTCTATGCTCAGTTCAACAGAAAGGGAGGACTATGTCCTTGATTCAAGAATTCCGCAATATCTTTGCTTGGAGTTATGACAAGCTTAGAGGCATTCCTCCCAGCCTGGCTACTCATACTATTCCTATAAAAGAAGCCAGTCCTCCTGTGTGTCATAAAGTACGGCGTATGGCTTTTGAATTGAGGGACGGGCTGTTTGAGGAGTTATAGAAGTTACGGAAAGCTAGTTTAATCTTCCCTGTACAGCACACAGAATGGTGTTCACCAGTTGTCATCAGGAAGAAGAAAAACAACCAGATCCGACTATGTGTAGATTTTAGAGAGATGAATAAGCAGACGGTTAAGGATTGCTATCCATTGCCATTTATTGACCAGCTTTTGGACCAATTAGCGGGTAGGGAAATATATTCGTTTATGGATTGCTTTGCAAGATACAACCAGATGGAAATTGCAGAAGAGGACAAGTTGAAAACGACTTTCATTACTATCTTTGGTACTTTTGCATACCATGTGATGGCCTTTGGATTGTGCAATGCACCTGGATCATGGCAACGAACAATAGACAAGACCTTTGGTGACATCTTCCCAAATGAGTTGAAAGTATTTATTGATGACCTGGGGGCAGCCACTGTAAGGGAAAGGATGTTGATTATCTTAAGAAAGTGTTTTGAGCACTGCATACAATTTTGTATTGCTCTTAACCCACAGAAGTGTGTCTTTGGAGTGCCTTATGGGCTATTGCTAGGCCATGTGGTCAGTTCTATAGGGATCTCAACTGACCCTAAAAAGATCAAGGTTATAGTCTCTATGAGTCCACCATGCACTCCGAAAGAGGTACATAGCTTTCTGTCATCGATAGGGTACTATCGGAGGTTTATAAATGCCTTGGCAGAAAGGACATTGCCATGAACGAACTTATTATCCTTTAGCTGTCTATTTGTATGGAGAAACCCTTGTAAGGTAGATTTTGAGGATGTGAAACAGGACCTAGAAAAAGCACCAGTTTTAAAAGCACCTAAAAGAGGCGAGGTATTTTATATATTTTCAACAGCCACCATGCATAGTATCAGCTGTTTAGCCCAAATCTGGGAGGAAAAGTGGTATCATCCGATAGCTTTTGCTAGTCAAAAATTGGGCATATCATAAATTAACTACACTTACATGGAGAAGTTGTGCCTTGCGATGGTATTTGCAACTAAAAAATTCAGGCACTACATCCTCTATGAGAAGGTAGTTTTCTATATGAAGGCGGAAGGGCTTCGATTGCTTATGAACAAGCTACAACCGCCTTATCATTTGGCAAAGTGATTAATTACTTTGCAGGAGTTCGATTATGAGATTAAGAGTAAGCCACCGAGGTTGTAGTGTATTGTGGAATGCCTTGTGGATTTCGGGGAGCCGAAAGAGACTTTGGCTGAAGGAAGTGATATTGAAGAAATATTTAAAATCGATACAACTGCTATTCCATCTTGGTATGCTGCTATCACGCATTATCTATCAACGGGAGAGACTGGAGCTGGTTTATCAAAATAAAAAAAGAGGAAAATCAGACAACAGGATTTGAAGTTTTCCTTGATCGCAAGAACACTATATCGGCAAGGTGTTGAAGATATCTACCGCCGATGTGTAATGCCTGACGAGGTTCCTTTCATCTTGGAAGAGTGCCATGACTCTGCGTGTGGAGGGCACTTCGCTGCACAGAAAGCTTTAAGAGCTGGATATTGGTGGCCATCCATCTTCCAAGATTCCTTTGAGTACGTTAAGAGATGTGATACCTGTCAAAGACATGACAGCAGAGAGAATAGGAAATGCCCACTTACGCCTATTATGGCTATCCTTCCATTTGAGAAGTGGGCATTGACTTTGTGGGTCCTATCATCCCGTCGTCTACTACCCAGAAGAGGTACATTATAGTAGCAACTGATTATTTTAAAAAATGGCCAGAAGCATGGGCGATGAGGTAGGACAATGCAAAAGAGACTGCAATTTTCCTCTTAAAACAGATTATCTACCGTTTCAGTCCACCGAAGGAACTAGTGTCGGACCGTGGAACCCACTTTTTGAATAAAGTGATCAAAAGCATGACTAAAGCTTGGCAAATCAAGCACAAAAAAATGACCCCCTATAATCTGCAAGCCAATGAGCAAGTCGAAAGTACTAATAAGCAGCTTGTGGGTATCTTATCTAAAATAGCCTCTGAGAAGAAACGAGACTGGGACATGAAGTTGTATGTGGCAGTATGGGCGTACAATACAACGTTCAAGCGAGCTACCAGCCATACTCCATTTAAATTAGTTTATGGGGAAGAGTATGTATTACCCCTCGAAATCGAGTTGCCAACCATACGGTTTGCAATTAATCACTCTTTGGGAGATGAGGATGCACTCTTTGAACGTTTCACAACCATAACCCACCTAGATGAACTGAAATTGCAGAGCTTATTACACCAGGAGGTAGCTAAACGTCGGATGAAGCAGTTGCACGACTTTAAAGCGAAGAAGTATACCTTTAAAAAAGAGCAATTAGTTATGTACTACGATGCATGTAGGGAGCTGTTTCCAGGGAAGCTGTAACCTAGATGGAATGGCCCCTAGAAGATTGTTAGGATAGGAAAAAATAGGTCTACGACTCTACTAGCTGATCTGCAGGGAGTAGAATTTAAAAATAAGGTTAATCTTAATAAGATTAAACCTTATTATTTCTAAGTATGCTAACACAGAGAAATGCATTGCAGGTCCATGCTGGGGCTGATTAGAGACCTGCAAAAGAGCTTAAAGTTGGTTGATGGGGTGGGTAATTCCTTATTTGGAGCACCCATATTTGGAGCAGCGATACCATCAGGGGAAACTTATCTGGTGGAGCAAAGGATACAAAGTGATTGAGCAAGAAGACGGAACCTTTGTATGGGAGATCAAAGTCTTCTGCCGTCACTGCTTACGAATGTTGACAAGTATCCCTGTTGAGTTTAATGAAGAAGGTGGGATGGAGCCGTCAGTTCATCCTCTAAACATGTTAAACTTTGACTATCATAATTACGAATAGAGGAGTTCGTGATGGCAGGTTATCTAAACCCATTGTGGATGTACACATTATATTTTGACGGAGCGTCCAGGGGCCCTAATAAAAAAGGGAGTGTTGGAATAGTAACCGAGATCCTCGACGTAGAGTTACAATGAAGTTAGCTGCTTATCTCGGGGTAGGATTCACTAACAACATGGCGGAGTATGAAGCCTTGATTATGGGACTGCATATTGCCAAGCAAGGTGGTATTCGGCGGTTGTTAGTAAAAGGGAATTCCCAGTTGATCCTGAATCAGCTAGATGGGACATACACAGTGCGGAATCCCATCCTTTGTATGTATCATCGAACTGCCATGACCCTATTTGAGGAGCTTGAGAGAGTGTCTCTTCAGCTGATTCCATGTTACTGGAATCAATTTGCGGATTCACTGGAAAACCTTGCTTATGAAGAAGACCTTTTCTTCAACTGTGGTCCTAGTTTGGATATTGCTATCAATAATGAGACAGGACCCGGCCGCTTGTGGGGAATGTTATCAGAGCATGCAATATATGGCCGGCGATGGTTGATATGGGTGATGCAAAGAGTAGCCGAGACCCATCTACCGTTGTTATCCTAGACCCATAGGCTGATTAGACAACATGTTATGCGTACGCCTCTTGCTATATATGTAGGAGGGATGGGTCATAATCTTATGCATTTAGCTTAAGGCTGTGAGCCCTATTTTTCCTCCTTGGAAAGGAGCATATTATTGTATATATGTACTATTTTGGGGAGGGATGTGTAGGTGCTATTCTGTTTGATCTCATTAGGCCAAGAGGGCCAGTTTTGTGAGGTTTTAAATGTTTGATTTCATTAGGCCAAGAGGGCCAATCGTCTATTTAGTACGGGTGCGGTTATTGGTTTCTTGTTTTAGTCCTATGCTAAACAGGTTCAAAGAAGAGCTTGGAAGGAGCCTATGTCACGCGAAGGCTTCTTGTGGCCCTATCCAGGTGATATCTCTCCTTTACAAGTACCGTGTTTTTATGCTATATGTGTCTATGTACTTGTAGAGGATTTTCTTTTCTTGATTGGGGACTGGCGTCCAAGGCATGAAGTCCCAGGTTTAGGTTAGGTATGTATGAGGGAGGGTTGAGTATTCGTTGCCTCCTGTAAAGACATTGCCAGGCATTGAAAGACCTATTTCCGAAAGTAGTCCTAGTGACCCTGTTCTGCTAGCCTGCTAGGTAGCCGTTCTAGGAGTTCTTGTTAGTTGTGAGATAGTTAGAGAAGCCTGCCAGAGGGAAAAATAATGATGATAGAGAGGAAAAAAAACCTTGAATATCTCAAAGAAAATAAATATATACAAAGGTGTGTAAAAAGGGGTTCTATCCCCTATAAAAATAGACAAGCAAAGAAAGGAAAATTTATAAGAAGTTGCTCATCGCCTTGCGAGGGCCTAGTAGGTTCCTGGGACGAGTCAGGACCTGGGGCCGATGCCTTGTCTTCCTAGGGGTGGCGCCTCATTGGAAAAGAAGAAAGTAAGGAAGATTGGAGCGAAAATAAAAGTGAGCATCAAAAAAGGATTAAGTGTCGCCTCGCGAGGGCTTGGTAGGTTCTTGGGTATCGAGACTGGACCTGAGGCCGATGCCCTGTTCTCCTTGGGTCACTACGCTCAGCTCCCTCCTTTTTACATGCCCGAGTATGGGGGAATAAAAACCTAAAAGATGAAATGTGCTAAAAGAAACTACTTCTTGATCAGGCTATAAGAGCCCTCGCCTAGTAGGAGCTCCTGGTTGTGTTGTCCTTAGTTAGGTAGGCAGTTCAGACCACCATTTAGGGCGACTTCCCTGATAATTCTTTTTAGTTTGGCTATGTTGGACCAGTCGGTTAGTGACTAGCTTGGGATCTTTTATCAGATTATGCTAGGCCTACTCCTTGTGGATTTCATGCATTGGTTTTGTCAAGGGACAGGGTGAACATTGTGCTGTGTTTTAATATGTATTTATTTTGTATCAGCTTGATGCTTCCTTTGGTTGTTTTGTGTAGATCTGTTGTGGGATTCGACGGGCTGAGTCGCCCTATCCCGCGGTCGCCAATGAGAGCGGAGTTTTGAGCCCGGAATGTACCTAAAATTTGCCAAAAAATCCAAAATTTAGGGAAAAAATAATCAACATCGAAGGCGGCGGCTGCAGCTAGGATGATTTTAAGCACCAAGTGAAAGACAGCTTTTAAAAGGCACCGAAGCAACACTTGTGGATTTTTGATAATTTTTTCGACTGCTGTATGGAATGCTGGGAGCTGCTAGTCAGTGCAGGATGCCGAGACGGATGCGTAGAATTTTTCAGAGGCTGAAATGGAGCCCAGACAAGAAAGAGGCCAAAAATTGGCCAAGATTTGAAAAGGTGGACCAAAGGGGGGGTGCCCTTTGGGACTTACCCCCCCCCCCCCCCCCCCCCCCCCCTTAATTTTTTCGTGGGATATGGCGGCATGTCATGAACAGGATGGTGCCAAAAACTGCGCTCCCCCCTCACAAATCATGAATGGAGGCTGCAAGTACCCCATGGAACCGAATGTTGAGATATCGAGCTCCACTCGTGATATGCCAGGGTGACCGTTGTGCATTTATGTCACCGACTTGTTAGCTGCAGATGCGGTTGGTACATCGCCCATGAATAATAGCTAGATGACAGCTATCCTTATCTACTCTAGTTTGTGGCTCAGTTAGTATGCCACCTTAGTTAGTTGAGTTTGGTTTGAGACCCAGATATAGGGTTCTTCTATTTCTATGTACTAGAGTTCTTTTGACTTACACAACTAAGAAGAGAAAAACTATTTTCAGCCTCCACCTTTGTGTGTATTCTCCCATTGTGCAAGCGAGAAAGCTACAAGTGAGACTCCTTCCATCTCTCCCACAATCTTGACATGGTATCAGAGCCTTGTTCATGGTAAGGAGCTCAAGAAAGCAAATCAAGTTCGCGGTGTTCTGGTAAGAGGACCAATGTTGCTTTCATTTTTCTGTTTTGGGGAGCAAGTCTCTGCAGTAGGTAGCACAGCCGGAAAGTGCAAGAGTGCATTGTCTCAGATTGAGACGCCCTTCGTGGTGTAGCAAGAGGGCAGTATATGCTTTGTGAAAGGGCTTTAGCTCATGGTTTCCCTGTTTTTCTGATTTGAGGCCATTTTGGGGCCTGTTTTGGAGGCGGAAGTTTTCCGCAAGCACTCAGGAAAAGGCCTTGTTTTTTGCTATGCGACCATTGTTCTACAGGTCGGTGAAAAGTTACCGTAGAAATTGCATTATATGCCTGTGCGCAGAGACATTGGGAGGTACAGAATCATCCTTGTTGCCTGTTGATGCAAAATCATCACTAGGAAGTGACTATGTGTTCAAATACCACTTTCGTCAGTTTTGCAGATTTGCCCTTGTGAGGTTGAAGCTGTGTTTTTTGCAGTGACAGAATTCTTTGCAGTGTTCTGTAATGGCGTCTGATTCTCTTTCACAGATTGTCACTGAAAATCTTGACAAGAACAACTTCCAAGCATGGAAGTTTAGAATGACGAATTTCCTTATGGGAAAAGGATACTGGGAATTCGTTGCAGAAAATGAAGAAGAACCAGTTCTTCCTGATGTCCCCAATCAACAGCAAATGTAGGCATTTAAAGGATGGCATGAGAGAGCCAGAAAAGTTATGTACTGGCTATCTATCAGTATTTCAGACTCTATGATTGTGCATATTCAGGATGCAAATACGCCAAAGGAGGCATGGGATACTTTGTCAAAAATGTATAGCACAAATACGCAAGCCAGGAAAATGCACCTCAAGCAAGAGTTGCACAATGTGCAAAGAGAAAGTATGAGAATTCATGACTACCACATGAAGGTGAAGAAGATTGCAGATGCACTTGGTTCCATTGGGTTGCCAGTGGAAGATGATGATTTAGTTTATGTGACCTTGAATGGTCTAGGAAAGGATTATGCACAGTTCCGAACATCCATTTCCATCTGTGAAAGATTTCTTGATTTTGAGGAGTTGACTGCTGAGGAGCAGAGAAATGGTGGTGCATCTTCTTCAGGAGGAACTTTAAAAGAAACTTTCTTCTACTCAAATGCTGGAAGAGGCAGAGGCAGAGGTAGAGGAGGCCGGATCTGGAGGCTGTGGTAGAAATCAGAATATGCAGCAAACTCAAGAAAACCAGTCCTATGCAGGAGGACGTGGTAACTCTAGAGGCAGGGGGAGCCAAAGAGGTCGTGGTGGATGGCAAAGAGGCCAAAATGCAAACAGCAATGTTGAATGCTACTACTGTGGTAAAATGGGTCATATGGCTAAAGACTGCTATAACAAGCAGAATGACATCATGAATGGAAAATTGCAACAAGGGAATTATGCATCTTCTAGTAGACAGGGTGATGACAGAAATGAGCATTTGTTTATGGTGCAGCACATGAACAATTCTGTGACAAGTGCAGAAGAAAGCAATGAAGTGTGATATGTTGACTCAGGTGCGTCAAACCACATGACAGGTCGTGCAGAATGGATGCAGGATGCAAGGAAAATGGAAAAACCAGGATTTGTGGAGACTGGTGATGATACTGCACATCCTATTATGCAGATTGAAAAATTTCCTTTGTCTATGTAGGATGGGAAAAAGAAATACCTATCGGATGTATTTCATGTCCCGAATATCACCAAGAACCTGGTTTCTGTTGGTCAAATGGTTGAGCAGGGCTTGCAGGTCAGATTTAATCCTCATGGATGCTTTGTTGAGGATATGAAAAATAAAGGCCGCTTGATAGCAAAAGGAAAGAAGAAGGGAAGAATGTTTATGTTGGATGCAGACATGCCTGAATTGAGTGCAACAATGTTTGCATATGGGACCGGTTTAGTTGCAGATATTAATATCTGGCATAAATGCATTGGTCATGTTAATGTACAACGACTTAAATCAATGTAGGCCCAAAATATTGTTGCAGGATTGCCTAAATTCAAGGTTGCAAAAATGCATAACGTATGTGAAGCCTGTCAATTTGGAAAACAAGCAAGGAAACCATTTCCTAGACATGTTCAAGAGAGTAAGAAGCCATTGAAATTAATCCACTCTGATGTGTGGACTACTAAAGCTGCATCTATTGGAGGCTGTCATTATTTTGTCACTTTTATTGATGACTATAGCAGAAAAGTTTGGGTGTATTTTATGAAAAAGAAAAGTGAAGTGTTTGGGCATTTCAAAACTCTTAAAGCTATGGTTGAAAAAGAAACAGGCCTGCAAATAAAATGCCTAAGGTCAGATGGAGGGGGAGAGTACCTCTCAAATGAGTTTGCAAGGTTCTTGCAGGAGCATGGCATAAAGCAGCAATATTCATGCAGTCATACCCCACAACAAAATGGAATTGCAGAAAGGAAAAACAGGCATATTGGAGAGGTATCTCGTGCCATGCTCAACGAAAAAGACTTGCCAGATTTTTATTGGGCTGAAGCAGTTGCTACAGCAGTCTACATAATGAACAAGACTCCTACTGCAGCAATACATGGCATGACTCCAGAGGAGAGGTATACTAGTAGGAAATCAGATATTTCTCATTTGAAATTTTTTGGTTACATTGCCTATGTTCATGTGCCAGATGAGTTGAGATCCAAGTTGGATTCAAAAGCTGAGAAGTGCATCTTTATTGGTTACTCTCAGCAGCAGAAAGGGTATAGATGCTATAACCCTTCTACTCGTAAGTTTACAGTGAGCAGAGATGTTGTTTTAGGTTGCGATAAGTGGTAGAAGAAGGATTAAACCAACCATGTACTCATTGGCATCTCGTCACGAAAGAATGATGCATCCATGCATAGAAGCTCTTTTATCAAAGTTCGAAATTGGGAAAGGATGCATTTTCATTAAAATACTAAAGCCTTGAATTTGATGTATATATGTGGGATTTACAAGTAGTTTTGAATGTCAACTAATGTAATATTTCCATTCGAAAAAATATTACTAAACCGACCTCCCGCTCTCACCGTAAACCCATGCAAAGATTATCACTAGTGCCGACAGTTTTCCATAACCGTACGTGAGAAATGGAGTACTCCGCATTGGTAAATGGGGACTGAGGTTCAAAACTGCATCATCCGTGGGGAAACTCCCTCTCGGGAGGAGGTTAAGTGGATAAAGGTGAAATTATTGAAATTTTTTTTTAAATTTTCCCTTAGTCAATGCATGGCTGAGGGAAGGGGATGGCTAAGTGGGGGAAGTAGTGACAAGGGGGAGTCGTGGGCTATATGCACAGCCCACATGGGGAGGTCCCCTCTCCCCCCCTTGGACTATAATAACCCCCTTTGTGGAGGGGGGGGGATAAGAAGGGTGGAAGGGGGAAGAGACTAATCACTGTGCTACAGTGTGAGGAGGAGAAGGAGCTGCCAGCTGAGATGTACGCCGCTGCCTGCTTTAAGTCGCAAGCCGTGGAGGTCATCGCCTTCACTACACCAATGGGCGGCTACTGCCATTGATGCTACCTGCCATTGTGGAGCTCACGGCCGACATCAAGTCTTCCAAGTCACCTATCTCCACGCCCGTATGTAGCTTCCAGAAGCTTTTTACAAGCTTCTAAGGGGGCTTCTCTAAGCCCCCTTCCCATTGAATCCACCACAAGCCATTTCCTAGCCCTAGTTTTAAAGCCCCCTTTCCATTAGTTCCTCAATAAGCCCATCCCGGGCTTTGAAGAAAAGGAAGCTACAAAGGCCCTTCCCACTAGATTTCCCTCCAATCATTGTTACCCCCCCAAGCTTCGAAGAGGAAGCCTACAAGGCCTTCCTACCAAATCTCCCATAAGCCCTCTAGGCCCCGGGTCTTGTAGAGAAGAAGAGGGTTCCTTAAACACCTTTTTCACTAGATCTTTAACCCCTAGGATTTTGAATAAAATAAGTATAAATCCCTTCCCACCAATCACCCACAAGCCCCTAGGCTTGGGATTTAAAGTCCCCTTTCCCGCAAGGCCCCACAAAACCATTCCTAGCCGGAATTTCAAGGAGAAGAATCTCTCAAGCCTCCATTTCCACAAGCCTTCACAAGAACCTTTCACGAACCCCCTCTTCTCCTAAAAGAAAGAAGGCCCAAGCTTTGAACCCTAAGGCCTTCCATAAGCCAAATTCGGCAAGTCAGTACTTCGGTCAAAGATCCGTACTTCAAAGGGAATCTCCCCGTACAAGGGAGATGACCAAGGATCTTAAAGCTGCATACCAAGGCGAGTAATCTGTAGACCGCGAAGGCAATCCAGAAGCTGAAGTCACGATGGCCCCTAAAAAGTCACAACGCACACCTGCAGGAGGATCATCTCCTAATATTCATGTGGATATTTCTCCGAGCCCACAAGTCCAGGTTTTTTTCCTATTTTTGATTTATGTAAGAGTATTGCATTTATGCATAGTTATTTCATGGAATTAGGTTGCACTTATGCTTGTCAAATCTACCTAGTTAGATGCGATTGAATTGGCTATTTTAAACTCAAGATTGGAGATTGGTCATTTGTACTTTCAAAGGAATGGATGAAAAAGAACATAAGGTGTCTAAGCATTTTTTTTAGCAAGTTGCCTTTGTGCATTGCAAAGTAACGAATCTAGAACAACTAATGAATACCGTTACAAGGTCAAGATTATTGTAGTACACCTTTGATTATGCATGGAAAGATTAAATCACATGTCGCATTTTTAGAAAAATATTATTTGTAATGATTCATTAAAAAAAGTCATTATCAAAGATAGGAAATTGCAAGGCATGGAAATGATTCTAAGGGTTGCATGAAGTAGGTTAATTCTAGCTTCAAGTGGCATAAATCTCATTTAGCGACGTAGTAGTTAGGAAAAGGTTGCATGTTGCACATTCGATGTATGCATGAAATTCATCCATCAAGGGTACACTTAGGGAAAGGTTGCATGGTTCATTTTAACATAAAACCTTAAGAGCTTAGTGGCATAAATCGTGAATGCAAGTCCTAGTAGGATCAATGGAAATTATGCCATAATTTAACATGTGTTTTGGTCTTAACAAGTAAAATTAGGGATTGTGAATCTAGTTGTACGTATAGGTAGTAAATCGTGTGCTTACGTGAATTGCGACGTAATGCGACTAGTTTTCCCTTTTTGATCAATTTAACATCCCTAGGATTGGTTCGTCCTTGTCGTAAGACAAGTAAACTGGATTATCCAAAACACCAAAACTACAAAGGATTCGCATAGGATGGTTAAATCGATACAATAAATACTCCAAGTGCTAACTAGGGTTTAGCATGTGAGGGACTTGACCTAGTTTCGCACTTGTTGCCAAGTCGAAACCCTCATACCCAAAGGTCCTACCCACATTCACAGAATGTAGGGACAATTGGATGCACTTGCAAGAAATGATCTAGGGTTTCTACCCTAAGGATCACTCGTTCAAAAGATGAAACTCGGATTGAGTTGGAAACCCTAGGACAGATCATTGTTGGCCTAAAACAACTGGGATTGGGTTGGATATGAAGAAACCCTAAACCCTGCTTCTTGTCTAATCATGATTCTGTGATCAGAAGACGTCGTTCGATGGGTGAAATGATCCCACAGAATAGATGCGATACTTGTGCAACAAGTTGCAAACGTTGCATGATCTTGTGGTTTGACCACAAGAGAGTTGCCAATTCCTTGGAACGAGATTGGCAGATTCTTGCACAAGTTTAACTTGCAAGAGGATGAGTAGCCGTCCTGTTACAACACCTTTCTTGGAGGAAAAAGTTGCCAAGATAAGGGAATTAGGTAATTGCTTGGAAGCAACGGACCAATCAATAATTTGGAGCGACATGGTTGCCATGATTTACTATTTATAGAACTTAAGGTATTGGTTAAGTTGGGTTAATAGAGTACAACCTTAACCCAGGGACAAAAGGGAGAACAAAAAAACTCTTGGGGATCTTGCTAAGTCGCAATTGATCCCGGATTGAATGTTGGATGCATTCGGAGAGAAGGATTCACTCCTTAGCAGTTGGCCAAATAATGACCACTGGAAATGATTGTGCTTGTAACAGTTTAGAGAGCACTGTTTGCTTTGTTTGCTCAAGGAACTAAAGGATGAAAAGATATCTAATGCTTCAGGTTGAAGGCTTGAAGGGAGAGGCAGCCTCAATTACCCTCGACTATCTGCCTGACCCTAACCAAGGGGGTTGTTAGTCGCGCTGGGAACATGGACCAAACCCGCCGCGTGACGTCTCTCCGTTGAGCACTACTTGGAGCAGGAGGACGCTTGGGTGCCAGGGGGGGCTCTAGGCGTAAATCCCTTGCCTTCCAGGCCCTGCACAAGAGGCCAACATGACTTGGGATTGGATCTCGAGGCCTGCATACTAGTCTACGGGCAAAATCTTGGACTAGTAGTCCCTATGGATTGCTCGATAGCCTTCGGATGGATTATGGATAAGCCTGCAGGTTGGAATTTTTGAATGTATTCCAAAGATAAATATGATAACCTTCTGAAAAGGAACTTGTTTGACACTGTTTTTCTATATCAAGTGCTTAGATTACGTGAAGGAACCAGTGTCTAAATGGCTAATTAAGGAAGCTGCTTGATGCCTGTCCAACTAAATATGGTAGGTAATTAGACAACTAAAACAACCTCAGGAAAGTGCGGTGGATGTGGCCATGGGTCCATCCTATGGATGGGTGGTCTCGGTTGGCCGGGAACTCTTCTCAATCATAATGGACAGTAAGGAGATATTCTCAAAGGAAATGAATAGCAAGGGCAGTGACCTAGAGTCTAGGTTATAATAATCCTAGTTTATGTTGTTTTAGGGGAACGGAATGGGACTATGCCTTATAGCAGAGAGGTTGAGCCTTGCAAAGTAGTTCACTTGGGGTTCGACGCTAGTTGCCATTTAGGAAATGACCATTAGGAAAAACCTTGATTCAGGTCGCTCCTAAGTGGGAAAGACCAGAATACTTCCGTTACATAGTAGACACAGGAAGTCCTAGATCACAAACCCCATAACATTCCATGGGAGTGCCGAGCGGAGCTTTCTAGACCTCCTTTCCGATGGACTGCTAAGATGTGTCCTGAAGGGAATAGGTGGACACATTACAACTAATACCATTAGGAGCAAGGCAAAGAAAGATCATTGTAGATCTTATAGTTGCATAGAAGGAAAAGGTCTATGGTCTTGAAATCGCATATTTGCATGGAATGATACTTCGCATACATCTTGCAGTTACTTACATCTTTTAGGGGAAAGTACTTGCTAATTTAGAAGAAAGTATTTGCATCTTTAAAGTGAAGATCATCTTTACTCGCGGGTTGGTTGGATCAACTAAGTAATCCGCATATAGTTGAGTAGCTTACATGAAAATCATAAAGGTACAATAGATTGCATATGACAATCACCTCAAAGTGCTAGGTAGGGTTAAGTTATGTTAAAATTATACCTAGTATCGCACTTGGGATGCCAATCTAACATTTCCAATCTCAAAGGTCCTACCCACATTCACGGAATGCTAGGGTTATCTAAACACTGTGCAAGAACGATCTAGGGTTCCTACCCTCAGGATCAGTTGACCAAATACTAGACCTCTGTAAGGAATTTAGGGACCCTAGGGCCAAAACGTTGTCGGCCTAGTAGGGTTAGGGTTGGGTTAGGTCAACAAGACTCCCAATCCCTTATCTTGATCAAAGGTGTTCTTGATCAACAAAGACCGTACATGGAAAAATAATCCCACAAGTTGGTATTGATACCTATCTCATGCAACAAGTTGCAACATTGCATGATTTTGTGTCTAAATCACAAAATAGTATTGCCACTCCTTAGAACAAGTTGGTATCACCGAGTTCTAAGTACAAGTCTAATTTTCTAGAGGATGAGTAGTCAACTTGCTACATCACCCTTCCTTGGGGCTAAATTGCCAAGTTAGGGGAGTTACGAATTTGCCAAGAAAGCAGTTGACCATCCAAGTTAGGGCAACGAGGTTGCCCAAGATTTATTGTCTATAATTTAAGGAAACCTAAGGTGGAAACAATTTGGGTCAACAAGGTATAAACCCTAACCCAAGGAAAGAGGGTAAACAAGCAACTCAGCTTACGAAACCCTTGGGATCTTGCCAAGTCATGATTGATCCCGGATCGAATGCTGGATGTATTCGGAGAGAAGGATTCACACCTTAGCAGTTGGCTGTATAAACGAGCAGTGGAGTGCTTGTGTTTGTACACTTAGGAGCACTGTTTATTCTTCTTTGCTCAAGGAACTAATGCCGAAAAAATAACTAATGCTTCAGGTTGAAAGCCTGGAGGGAGAGGCAGTATCAATTACCCCCGACTGTTTGCCTGACCCTATCCAAGGGGGTTGTGAGTCGCACCGGGTATATGGACCGAACCCACCGCGAGAGGTCTCTTCATGGGTGCTACTTGGAACAGGAGGATGCTTGGGTGCCAGGGGAGGCTCTGGCCATAAGTCCCTTGCCTCTGGATCCTGCACAAGAGACCGACGTGACTGGAGATGGGATCTCGAGGCCCGCATACTATTCTACGGGTGGAACTTGGAATAGCGATCCCTAAGGATTGCTGGAATAGCCTTTAGGCAGAATAACCTTCGGGCTAGATTATATTATGTATTCCAAATACTGATAAATAAAGATCAAATGTTGAAAAGAAACTTGCTTGACATTGTTTTCTATGTCAGTGCCTAAGTTACGTGAAGGAACCAATGATTAATTGGTTAATTAAGAAAGCTATTTTTGCTTCTCTAACTAAATGTGGTAGGTAATTAGATAACTAAAGCAAACCGAGGAAAGTGCGGAGGATGTGACCCTGGGTCCGTCCTACGGAAGGGTGGTCTCGGTTGGCCGGGAACTTTTCTCAAAGGAAATTGGCAACAAGGTAAGAATGACCTAGAATCTATAGAGCTAGAGTCCCGATTTATGCTGTTTTAGGGGAACGGAATGGGACTATGCCTTACGAGCAGAGAGGTCGAGCTTCGCATCATTCTCATTTTCCATTCTCCATGAACCAAGTGCAGTATAAATCCGCTTCGACCCTGATGTTTTTGCGTAAAGTAGTTCATCTAGGGCTCGACGCTAGCTACCATTCTAGAAACTTGACCATTAGGAAAACCCTGATTCAGGTCGGTCCTAGGCGGGAATGGTCGGAATGCTTCTGCTTCGTGTTGGCAGACTTAGGAAGACCTAGATCACAAACTGCATGACATTCCTTGGGAGTGCCATGCGGCGCTTTCTAGAATCTCTTTCCGATGGGCTGCTAAGGCATGTCCTACAAGTGGACAAGGGGACATGTTACAGTTGGTCTTAGAGCCCAACGTCAAGGGCCATTCCAAGGAGCTGGCCATGGACAAGGAGCCACCATCAGGGCCAGAGGGAGAACCTCCAGTGTTGCCAACAAGGAGTGTGTGATGAGGAAGATCCATCCATAGAAGCAAGCATTGAGAGGGCAACGGTTCACGCTGCTCTTCACAAGAAAGGTCCGAATTGGTGATTCAAACCCCTTCGGATTATCAAAGTAAAAGCTTCAAAACCTTGATTGATTGTGGCAGTACACATTTCTTCATCTCACCAGTCTGTGCAAAAAGATTAGGAATAGCCACAATAGATGCACCTGCCTTACTTGTGGAATTAGAAAATGGTTGTGAGGTCACTTGTACCAAGCAAACTGCTAAGGTGAAATTCCTACTGGGTGGAAAGTCGACTTCGGTCAGATTCAGGGTTATGATCCTAGGTGTCCACAAGTGTTTGCTTGGAATGGATTGGCTAATACCCAATGATGCCCACATTCACTATGGAAAGGGCCAAGTCTCCTTCCGAAATTCTGAAAGGGAATTAGTCACAACTCAAGGAGAGGCTGGTAAGCCAAAAATTCAGCTCGCCAAAGCAACACGAATAGTAAAAGGAGTTAGCAAGGGGCTACCTGTCTATTTGATTAAGCTAAATAACCTAGATCAGAATCAGGAATCTAGGGAAGAACCTTCATGGTTAAAGGAATACACAGACGTATTTCTTGAAGAGCTGACAAAACTTCCTCCTCAAAGGGAAGTCGATCACAAAATCAAGCTAGCGCCAGGAGATGCACCAATCGCCAAGAGACCATATAGGATGTCCATCTCGGAAGCGATTGAGCTAAAGGAGCAACTCAAGCAACTGTTAGACCAAGGCTATATCCGTCCTAACAGTTCACCATGGGGAGCTCCAGTGCTGTTCCAGAAGAAGAAAGATGGAACACTTCGGCTATGCATTGACTACAGAGGGTTGAATCAATCGACCATTAAAAACAAATATGCCATCCCAAGAATAGATGAACTTCTTGACCATCTTCAATGTGCGAAGATCTTCTCTAAGATAGATCTCAGGTCTGGATATTATCAGATAAGGATCAAGGAAGAAGATATCCCAAAGACGGCATTCAACACAAGGTATGGACACTTTGAGTTCCTAGTCATGTCATTCGGACTGACAAATGCTCGTGCTACCTTCAATAGGTTAATGCAAGACATATTTAGGCCCTATCTTGATGACTTCGTACTCGTCTTCTTTGATGATACCCTAGTTTACTCCAAGCAGGAAAAAGATCATGAACCCCAGCTTCTCATTGTTCTTGAAACAATGAGAGCGCACAAGCTTTATGCCAAGAAGAAGAAGTGTGCATTTTTCAAGCGACAGATTGAATATCTAGGATTCATTGTATCAACGGAAGGAATTTCAGTAGATCCGGCCAAGATCAGTGACGTTCTGGAGTGGCCAACACCAACAACTATCAAAGAGATACATAGTTTTCTTGGATTGACAGGATGATACAGGGTCTTTATAAAAAACTATGCTTTGATTGCAGCGCCTCTGACTGATCTACTAAAGAAGCAAGTATCAATTATATGATCACCTACTAAACAGACGAGCTTTGACAAACTAAAGCAAAGCTTGGTATCAGCACCCATCCTGAAACTTCTGGATCTTAGTAAGAAGTTTGAAGTGATAACTAATGCTAGCACACTTGCCTTAGGATGTGTGCTCATGCAAGAAGGTCATCATGTAGCATACTCTTCAAGGAAACTAAAGAGCCATGAAAGGAACTATGCTACCCATGATCTGGAGCTGTTGGCTGTCATCCATGCTCTCAAACTTTGGAGACACTACTTGCTGGGTAATAAATTTACCTTAGTGAGACAGACCACAAGAGTCTTAAGTGGAATTTCACCCAGAATGAGCTCAATATGAGGCAACGTCGATGGAATGAAGTGCTGGAAGAATATGATTTTAAAATCAAATATCGGCCTCGAAAGGAGAATGTAGTTGCGGATACACTCAATCACAAGGCATTCCTAAATTCTCTGATCTTGCAAGATCTCTAGCCACAAAGGTATCCATGCCAAACAACCCAATTCTTGAGCTAGCTAAAGAAGAGGCATGCCATGACTCAATCTATCAGAAATTGCTAAGGGAGATTCCTATCAAGGATCAAGACCCGAAGCTACAAACAAAGTATCAAGAATTCTCTATCAATAGTGGACTTGTCTACTATAGGACGAGATTATGTATACCGGCAAGCCAATCACTCAAGTAGAAGATACTTTGGGAAGCCCATGACTCCCCTTTCTCAAGACATCCTAGCTATGCCAAGACCCTTAATGCGGTCAGGAAGAGCTATTATTGGGATAGGCTTAAAGGTGACGTTCCCAAATATATCACGGAATGTTTGTCTTGTCAACACATTAAGGCCGAACATGTCAAGATGCCAGGGAAATTGCAACCACTTGACATTTCCCAAATGAAATGGGAATTCATTAGTATGGATTTTCTTGTTGGCCTGCCCCAAGTTCAAGGAGGATACAACTCCATTATGGTTGTGGTAGATATGCTCACCAAGGTTGCACATCTTATTCCTGTTAAGGCAAACTATAAAGCCCCAGACATCACAAGGTTATTCATCAAGGAAATATTCAAACTGCATGGGTTACCCAGAATAATCATTAGTGATCGTGACTCTCTCTTCACATCACACTTCTGGAGGGCTATCTTCGAGGCCAACTGATGGTCAAATAGAACGAGTCAACCAAGTCATTGAAGATATGCTTAGGGCACACTGCTGTCGTGAACCCAAAAAGTGGATTCAATATTTGCCACTGGTTGAGTTTGCCTACAATGCTTCTTATCAACAAAGCATTCAGATGACTCCTTTTCAAGCATTGTATGGGCACGATTGTCATACTCCTTTAAGCTTTTTAGATCCAACCTTGAGGATTGAAGCTTCAAAGAATATGCTGGAAGACATGGATGACCAAATCAAATCAATAAGATAGGACATTCAAGCCGCCAAGGACAGACAGAAGGCATACGCAGACCTAAAACGGCAAGACAGATCCTTCATTGAAGGTGATATGGTCTTCATTTGCGTACGTCCAAAGAAGAGTTCCCTATCCTTGGGTGAATGCGAAAAGCAAAGTCTAAGGTATTGTGGACCCTACAAGATTCTCAAGTGCCTAGGGCCTAGTGCTTACAGATTGCAACTCCCTGAAAACCTAAAATTTCATAATGTATTCCATATCAATCTATTGAAAAAGTATGTGCCTAACCCTCGTCACGTGCTTGATGATCAACAAGTTGTAATGCCTAGCCAAGGAGTCCTTGAGCTACGGCCTGACAGGATCTTAGATGTTAGGGAGAGGCATTTGAGATCCAGGACCTTGAGAGAATACCTCGTCCAGTGGAAGGATTATCCCGAAGAGGATGCCACCTGGATGGATGAAAGTACTCTCACCAACAATACCTCCAGTTCTTCTCGAGATGAGGAAATCTTGATTCCTCTAAGGGGGAGAGAATGTAATATTTTCGCAAAAAATATTAATGACCCTAGACCCCGCACATCCCGCGCAAGAGCGATTTTGAGTGATCTCCTGCAACAAAAAAACCTTGGGCTAAGTGCTTCCTCCGCATGCATCAACAAACACTAGCCCCGCATCGTGTATAGGAAGCGGTGGCTTGAAACTACAAGCCCACACGGGAACAGCCCTTCAAGGGGGAAAAAAAGGGATAATGGATAAATCTTTGCATATTTTTTATTATTAACCCTCTCCCCTTCAGCCGTTGCATGGCGGGGAGAGGGAGTATGAGTAATGGCATGGAGGGGCATGGGGGAGGAGGGCAGGCACCCTACCACGTGTATGGCTACCCTCCCCTCCTTAGAGCTATAAGAACACCCCCTCCCCAAGCTTGAGGGAGAAGGAAAGAGGGAATCATGCTGTTGCCCAGGAGGTGGTGCTGCCCGCCATAGGTGCCGCCGCCGTCCATTTGCTGCCGCCAGGCTGCTGCGCCATCGCCTCCACTTTCATCATCATCATCACTATCGTCCTCGTCAAGGACCTCCATCGTCATCATCTCCCCAATCATGTTGAGATGGCAAGCTCAACACATGTGGACATTGATGATGGACCGCCTGGTTAGATGGGTCCACACGTCTACACTTAGCACATCGGTGGTCATTATGACTCTCACATGGCCACTGACTCATTACTTATTATATTCGGGTTGTTACACCTATTTACAGCTGGCATAGTTATAGCGCAAGTCGACTAGTGTAGTCGGTTATGCATTGTTTGACTTAGTAGGCCACTTTCCTTTATGTTGTATCTTATCTATACTTTGTGTACATTGTAAAGTGTGTGGAAGAAGAAGAAGAAATCAGCAATAAAACGTTTTGGCCTCCATCTCTCTTCTTGTCTCTTAAGTGAGCTTCTCCTTGTGCATTCTATGTGTGTTCGACGCAGCATCTTGAGCAAGTCCCCCCACCACGCGATTCTTGACATGGTATTAGAGCCGTGCCACTGAGAGAGGCTGATTTTGAAGGTTGAAGTGAAGGAGAAGAAGCAAGGTTCGAGCAAGCAAGCCACGGGTAAGAAGCTCTCCCATTCTTCCACTCTCTCTCTTGGATAGTGCCTGTGGAGGCACCGGAAGCAGGGTCGAGCAAAAATCTCAGTTTGCAGTGAGATTTGGTGTGCACAAAGAGCGCTGTGTACTCCGCAAATTGGCCCTTCAGGGCTTTCCTGCAGTTATTTTGGGAATCTGAGGCCGTTTCAGGCCCCGTTTTAGAGCGGCAAGGTTGGGGATAGCAGTTTTAGGGTACACTGTGATTTCGGCTGTTTTGACCGAAAGTGGGTGCGCAGGTTACAGATTGCAAATCTGTAATTCTTGAGGTGTTTGTAGGAAGCAAACATAAGGTTTATCTGCAAATAGTTTGCAGATTGCATGTATTGTTGAGCAGACAGTGAAAAAGGTTGTCTGGTGTATTGCTGTGCAGTACAGGTCAAAGATTGCAGAAGATTTGCTTGCTGTTTGGTATTATTTTTATGATAATGGCAGAGAAAAGTGAAAGCCCCATCATTGAGAAGCTCGATAAGAACAACTACCCATCATGGAAGTTCCATGTCATGAACTTCCTTATTGGAAAAGGCCTCTACGAGTTTGTTTCAGGTGAAGAAAAGGAGCCGGAGGTGAGTGATCCTCCAACTGCAGAAGAGACAAAGGCACGGAAGGAATGGAATGCAAAAGATCAAAAGGTAATGTATTGGTTGTCTGCAGTAATTGACAATAATATGCTGGGACACATTAGAAATGCAGAGATTTCATATGCAGCTTGGACCATACTTGAAAGTATGTTTTCTGTAAATACAAAGGAACAAAAGATTCAACTCAAGCAAGAGTTGAATACATTAAAGAAAGGAAAGATGTCTATCAATGGGTATGCACTGAAGGTAAGAAGCATTGCAGATGCATTGGCAGTGATTGATGCAATGCCCGATGATGATGATGTAGTGTCGTCTACCTTGGGTGGACTTAACAATGAAAAGACTTCGAAGTCTTTTGTAACTTCCGTATATGTCAGAAAGCCATTTCCAGATTTTGATGAGTTGGTCTCCCTTATGATCACTGAAGAGATCAACATGCAGAGTGAGACATCTGAAAGAAGTGGTGAACAGGTCCAAGCTTTCTACTCCAGTTCAGGAAGGGGACATGGCAGGTTCTCTTCAAGAGGCCGTGGTACAGGAAGTGATAGTGACAACTAGCAAAACAGATTGAATCATCAATTTGGCGATATGCAGGTTTCAGGAGATCGTGGTAACTTTAGAGGCAGGGGGAGCTTTAGAGGAAGAGGTGGATGGCAGAACAGAGGTTCTAACAACTCTAGTATTGTGTGTCACTACTGTGGCAAAACAGGTCATATTGCAGCCCAATGTTATGCTAAGAAAGATGATATTCGGAGTGGTAAGTTGCAGGAAGGAAACTATGCATCATTTTCACGACAGAATGAAGACAAAAATGAACGTCTGTTTGTTATGCAACATATGTTGAATGCTGTTACAGGAAAGGGAACACATGATGATGTTTGGTATGTTGATTCAAGTGCATCCAATCATATGACCAGCCATGCAGAATGGTTTGGAGAGATGTAGGATTCGCAAAGTGCAAGTTATGTGCAGACGGGTGATGATTCACGCCACCCAATTTCACACACTGGAAAAGTTCCCTTGTCCTTGCATGATGGTAAGACAAAGAGTCTTTCAGATGTATTACATGTGCCATCTATTACAAAGAACTTGGTGTCAGTGGTAGAGCAAGGGCTGCAAGTGAGATTTAATGCAAAGGGCTGCTTTGTAGAAGACTTCAATGACAAGTGCAGGTTAGTTGCAAAGGGAAGTAGAGTTGGACGTATGTTTACTCTGGATGTATGTTGCAAAGGGAAGTAGAGTTGGACATATGTTTACTCTGGATGCTGGAATTCCTACTATGAATGCTACTATGTATGCTAAAGGAAAAGTGTTGTTGCAGATATTGAAATTTGGCACAAACGCATTGGACATGCAAATGTACAAAGGCTGAAATTAATGCAGTCCAAAGGGTTGGTTACAGGTTTGCCTACATTTAGAGTTGCAGAATTTCATAAGGTATGCGAAGCATGTCAGTTTGATAAGCAGGCAAGACAACCCTTTTCACATGATAGAGATGTAAGCAGAAATATCCTTGATGTTGTGCATACAGACATTTGGGGGCCTGCACAAAATATATCTCTTGGAGGCAGCTCATACTTTGTCACATTCATTGATGATTGTTCTAGAAAGCTGTGGGTATATTTTATGAAGGAAAAGAGTGAAGTGTTTGAGCACTTTAGAACTTTCAAGGCTGCAGTTGAAAGAGAAACAGGCTTGAAAGTAAAGTGCTTGAGGTCAGATGGAGGGGGAGAGTACCTCTCGAATGAGTTCAGTGATTTTCTGAGATCTCATGGGATAAAGAGACAGTTCACATGCAGATATACCCCACAGCAAAATGGGGTTGCAGAAAGGAAAAACAGGCATATTGCAGAAGTTGCACGCGCCTTGATGGCTGAAAAGAATATGCCTAAGCATTTTTGGTCTGAGGCTATTCATACTGATGTATATATTATGAACATAACTCCCACAGCTGCAATTCATGGTATGACCCCCGAAGAATGTTTTACAGGTAAGAAGCCTGATGTCTCACACTTGAAAGTGTTTGGCTGCATTGCGTATGTTCATGTGCCAGATGAGTTGCGGAAGAAACTGGATCCAAAGGCTGAAAAGTGTGTCTTTATTGGATACTCTTTAGAGCAGAAAGGGTATCGCTGTTATAACCCTGTCACATGTAAGTTCAGAGTGAGCAGGGATGTCATCTTTGATGAAATGAGCAGTTGGTATGCATCCTGGTGATGCATTGGATGATGATGATGATCATGACACTCATGTGTAGGCTGAAAAGCAAGAATCACGGACTCTTAGTGGACCAAAGACATCATCTAATAGTCCTTGGTCTGGGAGACTAAGGAGTACCTCTACATTTTCAGGTGCATCTAGTAGCACTACAGCTAAAGACAAAGGAAAGAATAAAGTGTCAGAAGGCATTGATGCAGTTCTTGATGGAGACTCCAGTGGATCAGAGAGCTTGGATGATGAGCTTGGCATTCCTTCAGTGAGGACTCCAGGTGTGCATAGAGCACGTGTTAATGCAAAGACTCCATTGAGTGATCCAGTGGTACACAGGTCTAGCAGGGTGAGATACCCTGTTAAAAGATTTGGTTTTGAAGGTTATGCAGCTCACCATTATGCTTATATGGTGAAACTAGTTAAGGATGTTGAGCCCACATGTTTTGAGGAGGTTGTTGGTCATGCTCATTGGGATGCATCAATGGATGAGAAGATGGCTGCATTAGAGGCCAATAAGACTTGGGATCTAGTATCATTGCCAAAGGGCAAGAAAGCTATTGGATGTAAGTGGGTTTACAAGATTAAGCACAGTGCATATGGTTCTATTAGTAGGTACAAAGCTAGGCTGGTTCCAAAAGGCTATGCCCAGACATATGGCATAGATTATGATGAAACCTTCAGTCCAGTTGCTAGGATGGCAACTATCAGATGTGTGATTGCTTTGGCAGTAGCCAAAGGTTGGAGGTTGCAGCAAATGGATGTGAAGAATGCCTTCTTGCATGGTGATCTGCAAGAAGAAGTGTATATGGATCAGCCAGCAGGTTATGAAGATTTTGAGCATCCCACATATGTGTGCAGGTTGAAGAAGGCGCTCTATGGGCTCAAACAAGCACCTAGAGCATGGTCTGACAAGATCAGAGAGTATCTTGTCAATATTGGCTTTTATGTTTCTGATGCTAATCACTCACTTTATGTGAGAAAGGGAGATGCAGGTTTGGTCATCATAGTCATCTATGTGGATGACTTGATTATTATAGGTGATAGTGAT
Source organism: Lygodium microphyllum (assembly GCF_053477565.2). NCBI lineage: Eukaryota > Viridiplantae > Streptophyta > Polypodiopsida > Schizaeales > Lygodiaceae > Lygodium > Lygodium microphyllum. The sequence continues at coordinate 26,553,885 of NC_141153.1, read as the reverse complement.
AGTGGGATTGCTGAAGTCAAGGACTTTTTGAAGAAGAAGTTTGAGATGAAGGATTTAGGTGAGCTAAGGTACTTCCTTGGCATTGAGGTGATCAGATGTGATGATGGTATATGGCTGTCCCAAAGACAGTATGGCTTGGATATGTTGTCCAAGTATGGCATGACAGCATGCAAACCACTTTCAGTTCCGTTGGAGCAGAATGTAAAGTTGAGTGCTGATGTTGGGGATGAGATAGAAGACCCTACTATGTTCAGGAGGATAGTGGGGAGTTTGATCTACATGACCATTACAAGGCCAGACTTGAGCTACGCTGTTGGTCTTGTGAGTCAGTTTATGCAAGTACCTAGAAAGCCACATTTGGATGCAGTCAGACGCATATTGAGATATGTGAAGTCCACATTACATTATGGACTTTTCTATGAGGCAAGTACAGATGTACAGGTGTTTGGATACACGGATGCAGATTGGGTTGGTAGTGTGTCTGATAGAAGATCTACCAGCGGATACATATTCTCTCTTGGTAGTGCAATAGTTGCTTGGAGCAGCAAAAAGCAATCTACAGTTGCTTTGTGGAGTACAGAGGCTGAGTATAGAGGTGCTGGTGTTGTAGCATGTGAGGTAGTATGGCTACAAAAGTTAATGGTTGATTTGGATGTGCAGGTGGAAGGTCTAGTTGTCATTTATTGTGACAACATGAGCAGTATATAGTTGGCTAGGAACCCTGTGTTCCATGCCAGGACAAAACATATTGAGGTACACTACCACTTTGTGAGAGAGAAGGTACTATTAGGTGAGATTGACTTGGTGTATGTCAGCACACAGGATCAGATAGCTGACATCTTCACAAAGGCATTGGGTACAGAGAAGCTTCAAAAGTTTCGAAGCTTACTTGGAGTTACAGAGATGCAGTTGAGCTTGAGGGGGAGTGTTGAGATGACAAGCTCAACACATGTGGACATTGATGATAGACCGCCTGGATAGATGGGTCCACATGTCTACACTTAGCACGTCAGTGGTCATTATGACTCTCACATGGCCACTGACTCATTACTTATTATATTCGGGTTGTTACACCTATTTACAGCTGGTATAGTTATAGCGCCAGTCGACTAGTGTAGTTGGTTATGCATTGTTTGACTTAGTAGGCCACTTTCCTTTATGTTATATCTTATTTATAATTTGTGTACATTGTAAAGTGTGTGGAAGAAGAAGAAGAAATCAGCAAGAAAACGTTTTGGCCTCCATCTCTCTTCTTGTCTCTTAAGTGAGCTTCTCCTTGTGCATTCTGTGTGTGTTCGGCGCAGCATCTTAAGCAAGTCCCCCCACCACGCGATTCTTCACAAATCACACTCCCTCTCCACGTCATTCCATGTGGGACAGAAGCTTGGAAGCTTCTATTAAAGCTTCCCTTAGCCCTAGTTCACCCCGTGTCTCGGGTTTTTTAAAACCAAGTTTGCAAGGCCCGATTCCTGCGAAGGGAAGTAAGTTCACAGGCAGTAGGGAGTTCGAAAATCAGATAAAGGGCAAGGAGAGTTGCTGAGCCGAGATTTAATTTATCAATGGCTCCTAAGCAAAAGGCAAGAGGAGCACATGCAGGAGCTTCCACCACGAGTACAAGAGTGGACAACGCCCAAATTCTTAATGCCCAGGTTCCGAAAATATTTTCTCATGGAAAAGAGGCATGGCTCTCTTTGCAAAGAAGCCCAAAGATGTTGAAGAAGTCGAGTTTTTAAAAAATCATTGTTCTCCACCCTCAAAGACTCTAGGAGTAAAAAAAACAAAGGAAAACTCAATATCCATATAGCTTGCATACATTTTGTCCAAAGAGATAAAATTTAACCATGGAGCAACAAAAAAACAAGACAACATACTTATAACTTTGTTTACAAAGAAACCATAAGATGTTGAAGAATAAGTTGAGTGTTCAAAAGACAATTGTTCTTGACTGTAAGAGACTCCTAGAGTACCAAAACAAAAGAAATTACGTGTTAGAGAATGCACATAGCTTGCACAGGTTTTGTCAAAACGAGATAAACTTTAGCATAGAACATCCATGGAAGAGAACAATATACCTGTAAAGTTTTGTGAAGAAAATCTTAGGGCTTTGGTAGAAAAAGCTCTGCTCTCATAAAACATGCGAAAATCACTCTATGTTTGTGTAGAGGAAATGAAAATTCATAGGGTTACAGATAGAGCAAGCAACAATGAGGCTGCAAGATTTCATCAGGAAAGAAGAAGTGGGAAAAGAGATATGATGAATTTGAGATCCGTCTAAGAAAGAGGGGAAAACTGAAAAGGCGAGAAATGAAAAGTCAAACATAAAAAATAAGAAAATGAAAATTCGAGTCACAAACTTCCAAGAAGTGTCAACATTGTACTCCCCATATTTCCCCTTATTTTATTGCTGAGGGAAGATTTGGGCCAAGATATGGCTAGAAGATTCATATTACATGACTCTGGAATCCCAGCTCTCTCATTGGTTAGGCCTATATTTCTTTATTCACTCCTTAAGGGGCAAAAAAGAGAGTCCATATTTCTCCTAATGCTTGGATTCTAGAGAATCTTGCTTGTGGGCATGGCCAAAAATCAGACATGGTCTACAAGGGTCAAATTCCCAAAATCGGATGCTCGAACACCCTACACCCATCCGATTCTAAGAAAATTAGATGGCCAACACTCGAACCAACCCATCCTCTCCAATCGGACATACCTTGTCCACTTTTGAAAATCAGACATCCCATAATATGGCACAAAAATTGGAACATCCAGAATCAGATGCACCAAAAATAGACCAATGCATAATCGAACCACTAGAAATGAACCAATCGGACCACTCGAACTTGAACCACTTTTGATTTGGCCAATCACACCAACCCAAAATGGAACGTCTGATTCTAATAATGAGACTTGTGAGAATGGAATCTATGAGAATCAAACAAAAAACTATCAAAATCGGATAGGTGAACAAAATACAAATTTGACACATCTAACCCCTGAGACCGACCTAGAGATCATATAGAGCCAAACACACATCATAGATTTATCACTAGTTGAAATCTAGAGTAAGTGGTTCAAAACTTGGCTACGAATGTGGTCCTTCAAATGAGGCATGGTATTTAGCATAATGGCTGTGCGGGCTCAAAGGGTTACCCCCCTCCCTGGACCCCCACATTGGGGGCTCTTCCCCCTTTGCACCTCCCCCAAGTAAGCTGGAGAGAAAAAATGTTCCATGATAAGTCCTCCAAATTAGATCCAAGTGTAGTAATGGCTCTACACAAGCATGGATTCTCACTTGCAAAATAGCAACCAAAAGCCCATACCCAAACAAAGACAAACACAGACCCTAGAATCTTGATGGGCCAATCTAGTTAATAAGGGAAAAAAGGCCACACCAAAAAAACATGTATATGTTGCATTCAGACTACATCTAGTCAAAGCGGAATGCAACAACATCAAGCTACAACTACAAGGATGACTAGACATGATAGTCCTAATGATAGATGCATCTTGAACGACACTACATATCCGACCCAAGACATCAGTAGAGAATCCACATCTACTTGTGCAATTTGGGACTCAAAGGCATGTATCAAAAGGCTTAAACTTATAAGCCAAGACCCAAAAGATGAAGACATAGTACTGCCTACTTGTCTTAGGGTTAAAGTCACTGCGAAAAGAGAGCACAATATCAATGCTCTCATCAATGAAGGAGCAAATTTTAATATCTTGACCTATGAAGCATGAACTCGACTAGGTCAACCAGAGCTCACATCGACTGATGCAACTCTTAATCCTTATGGGGGACACCCACCACAAGCTCTTATAGGGAAGTGTGGAATCCTTATAACTATTAAAACAGAAAGCTTGCCTATCCTATTCCATGTTCCTCCAAATAGTGTAAATTGTAGAAAGGAAACCCTGCTAGGAAGACCCTTCAAAAGGGTGACAAAGTGTGAGACTGATTATGTAGCACACAAGATATACTTAACACTACCAGGTGTGGGATAATCACAACCTTTAGCAAGGGTGACCTCATCAAACCTTGAGGGAGAGACAATGAATATTGTGATATACCAGACAAGCCTAGTAACAAGAGTAAGGACTTGTTGAAATAGTTGATACAAGTGCATGATGAACAGAGAGAGCCAGTGAGTGAGGCCAGGGTTGAAACAAGAAGGTCAAGAGACAATGCCAATGATAGGCTTTGGACTTATGAATATTTTAGAAGACTACAAAATAGGCCCAAGCCTTATAAACGAATGTATCAATGGAGAGCCAGCACAACGCCGCAATGGATATCCAAAATGTTGCTATGTGCTCAAGGGTATTACATAGGTAACTGATGGATTTTGGTACGAAAAGCTATGGCTAAACCACCTCTATTAGCTCAAGGCTAGATCGTATCAAAAGTGAAGAAGTGTAGGAGGAAAGCTAAATGAAAATCGAAGTCTCGAGTCAAAAACATTGGAGTGATTGAGTCTCTCAGGATTGAAATCAAGAAACCAAACATGACTATTTTAAAGGCAGATCCTAAGCCGAGCATTCTTAATAAGCAGCAGTTGTGCACAAAGTCCACTAGTGCCCAAGGATCCATTGACTTTCCAAGAGGATAATGAGCACCACATGAGGCAAAATGTTGCTCATGATAAGGCTGATTGCTCAACAAAGCAAATGGCAGAATCATCTAATAGCCACGAGCAAATCTTCCAGTCAGTGCCGAGTCCACCTAGGAGTCCCAAATCTCCTACACTCTCTTTACCTAAATGGACACAAGAAGCACAACAACAGTCATCAAGTGCATCTGCTCAATCCCAATCTCATTCTCCATCTGAGCTTCCAAATGTCCAAGGTGTGGGACATGACACCCCCTAATTCTCAGCCTAAGGTTATGCTTGTGCAATCCACTATGACTAGCTCATCGATCTACAGAAGTGAATGTGAAAAGGGCAACAAAAGACACAACCACTTCTAATCTACTTAAGGACTTGACATTGCATTCTACCAACAGTAGTCCAGTCCAGTGAACTAGCCACTACTACTTCCAATCAGGAATCATAGTCGTCACAGCCTTTAGCCCTGACGATGCCCCTTGTGGAGCTTGTCCTTATTAGTTCACCTATGGAAGAGATGTTGGAACAAACATTATTCACACCTCCAGCACTTTCGAAGCACCTAAAGCCTAGGCTTGAGTAGAAATCTCTCAAAGATTTGGCCAAAGAGATAGAGCATCTGACCAATGGATACAAGTTGAAGTGAATGATGAAGCTTGATCACAAGCTAATAGCCATCACACATGTGTACGTCCATGTGGACATTGGAAGGTCAACACTAGAGCACACAAAGCTCATAGTTGAACTCCTGGCAACAACATGTTTGCTCCCGCTATGTAGCTATCACTAAAGAAGTCAAAAAGGACATCCCAAAAGCCACAGTTAGGGAATTGCACTACTCAATGTGGAACAAACAAGAAAAAGCTTAAAGCAATCAAACAAAAAGGGAAAGGAAAAAGTAACTTTGTGCAGAAATGGTACTCCAACCAAAGTTTGGTAGCCAAAATTTTCCATCAACTAATGACACTCACTGAAAAAATGAAAGCCCTTTGGACATCAATACTTGATCCCACATACATTTCCCCTACCTCATTAAGAGTGTTGGCAATGGTCCATGAGGTCTAGGTTTTTGCCACCACTGTCGAAAAACATCCCTTGTATGATAAACTACTTCTAGAAGAATATCTACATGTGGCTAGCAGGGTGGGACCATGGAGCATGGTACTTGATGTTAGCGCATATGTCTTTTACCTCACTCAAGTCCCTTAAATCCTAGATCTCTATGTTTCCCATCAATACAAATCTGACTTCTTCAGCTGGTTTTGTTCAAGCCTACATGACAAGAACCCAAAATCGTCTCTTGGTTCTACACTAGAGTCACCTAAACCTCCAGAGCAAGAGAAAAACAGCTCTAAACACAATGCTCACTTTGATAAGAAGCAATGGAGGCATGTTCCAATGGGTAAGGACAAGAGTCTATACAAATGCCCGACCAGGAACAACTACCAATGCAATCGGATGAGGGGCTAAATGGAGGGGAATTAGCTGAAGAGCTAGAATCTCCAAAAAGAGAGGCAATCGTATCCTCACAACCTAGCGAGGCTATTCAACATGCTGTGGCTATGTCCCATGAGGACACACCAGAAAAAGAGAATACTGAGGCCCAAACAAGCACATCAATGATGACTAACCTAGTTCAATTTCCTGATTCTCTAAAGGATACACTACGATTGCCCAAGAAAAAGAGAAGAAAACAATGAAAACAATAGTAGTTGCAAGTGGCTGATGCCAAGAAGATTGAGAGTAAGAGTACTGAAGAGATGAGGAATAAAGCATTGAGTGCACCCATGAATGAACCCATTTCCATCTCTCCTAATGGTGATGAAACCTCAAACACATCCATGTATTTTGATAAATCAAATCAACCATTACTATCAACAATTGCTTGCAATGCTCAATCCACTAACTACAAAACTTACATTGAATAATCAAGAGTGAATACAACACTATCACAACAGATTGGAAAAATTATACTAGTCACATCCAAGGAGAACCATGACACAATAGCAGCAATGCCTCAGGAGAAACATGAAAACCCCAGGAACATAAGCTATCCTAACATTGACCAATATTGCTCATCTAGACTTGAGTCCCTCAGCTATGCTAAAGCCTAGGAAACTCCCAAAACCTTGTATGAGATAGCAACTGAGCAAGCCCTCATCGAATATAGAAATTTCACAAAGTGCTTGACCAAGTTGGATGCTAAACTCAAATTATTCACATGTGCCTATATCTTTGCGGACATGGGAACATTCCCTACGGAGCATCTTGAGGAATACTTGTCATATCCACTATCCTAGGAAGAGAAAGAATATCTTAGCAAGCTCTATGACAAGCTCTTACATGAACGCATGCAAATCGTCTCTGACAAGGGATTCGACAAACTATGCTTAACTCTGACATTCAATGAAGCGCTTTGCCAACCAAATATCTTAGAGATAGAGCAATTAAAGTGAAAATCAGAGGGTCCAAATCAATTTGAAAAATGTTGTTTTGAAAACCATTCTACAATGGCCAAACTTGGAGCCCACTAGATTATGACAGTCTCAGAGGAGCGAGTGGCCAAATGTCAGACCTATGTAGCTCCAACTTCCTTTTGAGTAGTAGTGACTACCATTTGGGGTATGGACTTAGTTGGAGCTAGCCAAGAGAACTCTCTGATTGATAAAATTCTCACTAAGGAGAAGCTACACGTTGCCAATAGACTCGAACAAGGCACCATGCTACTTGATGTTGCAAAATATATGTTGTTACTAAGTAGACTGCCACAATTACTAGATATGTATGTCACACTCTAGTACAATCCCGAGTTCTACAATTGGTTTTTATCCTCATAAAGTGACATGGATTCATAAACATGTACATAAATAAACAACATGCTTTGTGACTATGTATCCATAATACCAAAAGAAGCAAAGCCAGCACACACACAAGAAATGACAATCAAACGTAGGTGATATGCATCGAAGTCAACATTATGGGATCTAGATAAGTGATGTCTTTTTGAACTGCACCTGTTTGTTATGATTGAAGCATATGACTTGCATGTACTCTCACGAGTTTCCAAGTGAATGCAAGATGACACATGTCTCTATACGAAAGCGTTCAATGTACAAGTCACCACAAGACCACCAACCCCACAAAGATCCATTATGGAGAGAGCAATAAAAAAATTAAGAACAAAGAGCCATGCAAGAAGCCCCACTGTGAGAAGAAAGAATCACCCCTACAGAAAAATCACACATTGCATTTGAGCATGGACCAAAGCATAGTCATTGGGTATACTCTCTTTCTTGGCCAATCTCTACATCCAAAATAGGAGCCACGCTCTAAACAATGATAATCATTTCTTCATCAACCAAGATTCAATTTTCCAGATTCTCTGTCCCTTTTCCATGCATAGCTCACTCTAGTTGCTACCTCAATCGGTCTGATATCTCAGAAGTTACAAAGAGGTTTGCAAAATCTCAAGTGTATCTCTTCATCTTAACAACTCTTCCTCTAGCATCGAGGCTAGTAACACAATCATATTTGTAATATACATTTTTCACAGCCTTTGGATCTTGACATTTCTCAATCCAAATGAAAGGCTGATAGTCTGAATGTATTGCATTGATTGTATTCATTTTATTCAAGCAAGAGAAAGAGAGAGAGAGAGAGAGAGAGAGAGAGAGAGAGAGAGAGAGAGAGAGAACAAAAAGAAAAAAAAAGGCACCCATGATCATAGCACAACACCTAGGGGTCCTCAAATTATGTACGTCTAGTGACCTGGGTCGGTTGGCTCTGTCCCTAGTTCCCTCGCCCTTTATAGATTCCCCATAAGTGTTAGGCCACATCAAGGGCAAGACATACCTAGGGAGCTCATCTTGCCTATGGTTATGTCAAGATTGTGGGAGAGAAGGAAGGAGTCTCACTTGTAGCTTTCTTGCTTGCACAATGGGGGAATACACACAAGGGTGGAGGCTGAAAATAGTTTTTCTCTTCTTAGTTGTGTAAGCCAAAAAGAACTCAAGTACAAAGAAATAGAAGAACCCTATATATGGGTCTCAAACCAAACTCAACTAACTAAGGTGGCATACTAACTGAGCCACGAACTAGAGTAGATAAGGATAGCTATCATGTAGCTATTATTCATGGGCGGTGTACCAACCGCGTCTGGAACTGACAAGTCGGTGACATAAATACACAACGGTCACCCTGGCGTATCACGAGTGGAGCTCGATATCTCAACACTCCCCCTCGAGCTCAATCCCTATTCTTGCACACCAAGCAGGTCTCTGAACTTGCGCAGCTTCTCTACGCCCAATGCCTTCGTGAATATGTCAGCTACCTGATCCTTTGTGCTGACATAAACTAGATCAATAAGACCTAGTAAAACCCTCTCTCGCACATAGTGATAATGCACCTCAATGTGCTTTGTTCTAGCATGATAGACTGGGTTATTTGCCAAGTGTATACTACTCATGTTGTCACAATAAATGACAACTCGTCCATCTGTAGACTGATGCATATCATAAAGTAGCTTATGCAACCAAGCTACCTCACATGCAGCCATTGCTGCACCCCTGTACTCAGCCTCTGTACTCGACAAGGCAACTGTAGGCTGTTTCTTGCTGCTCCAAGTGACTGCAGCACTCCCAAAAGAGAACACATATCCACTGGTAGATCGTCTATCAAAAATACTACCAGCCCAATCAGCATCAGTGTATCCATGCAACTGTATCTGAACCCCAGTCTCATAAAATAGTCCATACTGCAATGTGGACTTCACATACCTGAGTATGCGTCTAGCCGCATCCAAATGTGGTTTCCTTGGAGCCTGCATAAACTGACTTACCAATCCAACAACATAGCTCAAATCTGGCCTGGTAATAGTCATATAAATCAAACTTCCTACTATGCGTCTGTACATAGTAGGGTCTTCTAGAAGCTCACCTGCATCTGTGCTCAGCTTCACATTCTGCTCCAAAGGAACTGAAATAGGCTTACAGCCTGTCATCCCATATTTGGACAGCATGTCCAATCCATATTGCCTCTGCAAGAGCTGTATCCCACTTGGTGATCTAATCACCTCAATGCCCAAGAAATAACGCAGCTCTCCCAAATCCTTCATCTCAAACTTCTGCTTCAATAGCATTTTCACATGAAGGATATCTTCATCACTGTCACCTGTCATAATCAAATCATCAACATAAATGACAAGTAGCATAATACATTTCTCTATTTTTCTCACATAAAGTGAGAAATCTGCCTTGGAAATCTGAAAGCCAATAGTGACAAGATACTTTCCTATCTTGTCAGACCATGCTCTAGGTGCTTGCTTCAAGCCATACAAGGCTTTCTTCAACCTGCAAACAAACTCAGGATGAACAACATGCACATAACCTGGTGGCTGCTCCATATAGACCTCTTCTTGCAAATCACCATGCAAGAAGGCATTCTTTACATCCATCTGATGTAAAGACCATTCCTTTGATGCAGCCATAGCAATGACTGCTCTTACGGTTGCCATCCTTGCAACCGGACTGAATGTTTCTTCATAGTCAATGCCATATGTTTGTGCATACCCCTTGACTACTAATCTTGCCTTGTATCTGTTCACAGAACCATCTGCATTGTGCTTCACCTTATAAACACACTTACAGCCAACTGCATTTTTACCTTTAGGTAAAGGTACCAATTCCCATGTAGCATTTGCTTCCAAGGCATCCATTTCTTCATCCATGGCTTTCTCCCATTTTTCTTTTCCCATGGCTTGCGCAAAAGAAGTGGGTTCTAGTTCCTGTATCACCTTGACCGTATATGCATAGTGAATGGCTGTAAATCCATCATATTTCAGCCTATCCACAGGATACCTAACTCTGGTAGACCTGCGCAAAGTGGGTTCACTCCCAGGTGCTCTCAAAACATCCCTGGTCTTCCTTACTCCAGGTGTAACAATAGAAGGAATACCCAACTCATCATTAATGCTCTGTTCTGAGCCACTGGATTCACCATCCACATAAGAGTGACCTGCATTCACATCAAACATGGGCTGATCAACCTTCTCTTTTCCTTTTCGTGATACCTGCATACCACTATTTGCATTACTTTGAGAAGATTCTCCTGATCTCAATCTACCTGTCCATGGCGAAGAATGTGAACCACTGCTAGAGGACGCTCCAGGTCCACTAATATTTTGTGACTGCTGCTGTGAATTCTGTGCAGCATTACCATTTTGTGCATCTACATCATCAATCACATTTACTGGTTTATACCAGCTACTCATCTCATCAAAAACAACATCTCTGCTCACTGTAAACTTACGAGTAGAAGGGTTATAGCATCTATACCCTTTTTGCTGCAGAGAGTAACCAATAAAGATGCACTTCTCAGCTTTTGGATCCAACATGGATCTCAACTCATCTGGCACATGTACATAGGCAATGCAACCAAAAATTTTCAAATGAGAAATATTTGGTTTCCTACCATTATACCTCTCCTCTGGAGTCATTCCATGTATTGTTGCAGTGGGAGTCCTGTTCATTATGTAGACTGCTGTAGCAACTGCTTCAGCCCAATAAAAATCTGGCAGGTCTTTTTCATTGAGCATGGCACGAGACACCTCTCCAATATGTCTGTTTTTTCTTTCTGCAATTCCATTTTGCTGTGGGGTATGACTGCATGAATATTGCTGCTTTATGCCATGCTCCTGCAGGAACCTTGCAAACTCATTTGAGAGGTACTCTCCCCCTCCATCTGACCTTAGGCATTTTACTTGCAGGCCTGTTTCTTTTTCAACCATAGCTTTAAGAGTTTTGAAATGCCCAAAAACTTCACTTTTCTTTTTCATAAAATACACCCAAACTTTTCTGCTATAGTCATCAATAAAACTGTCAAAATAATGACAGCCTCCAAAAGATGCAGCTTTAGTAGTCCACACATCAGAGTCGATTAATTCCAATGGCTTCTTACTCTCTTGAACATGTCTAGGAAATGGTTTCCTTGCCTGTTTTCCAAACTGACAGGCTTCACATACCTTATGCATTTCTGCAACCTTGAATTTAGGCAATCCTGCAACAATATTTTGGGCCTGCATTGATTTAAGTCGCTGTACATTAACATGACCAATGCGTTTATGCCAGATATCAATATCTGCAACTACACCGGTCCCATGTGCAAACATTGCTGCACTCAATTGACACATGTCTGCATCCAATGTAAACATTCTGCCCTTCTTCTTTCCTTTTGCTATCAAGCGACCTTTATTTTTCATATCCTCAACAAAGCATCCATGAGGATTAAATCTGACCTGCAAGCCCTGCTCAACCATTTGACCAACAGAGACCAGATTCTTGGTGATATTCGGGACATGAAATACATCGGACAGGTATTTCTTTTTCCCATCCTGCATAGACAAAGGAATTTTTCCAATCTGCACAATAGGATGTGCAGTATCATCACCAGTCTCCACAAATCTTGGTTTTTTCATTTTCCTTGCATCCTCCATCCATTCTGCATGACCTGTCATGTGGTTTGACGCACCTGAGTCAACATACCATACATCATTGCTTTCTTCTGCACTTGTCACAGAATTGTTCATGTGCTGCACCATGAACAAATGCTCATTTCTGTCATCACCCTGTCTACTAGAAGATGCATAATTTCCTTGTTGCAGTTTTCCATTCATGATGTCATTCTGCTTTTTGTAGCAGTCTTTAGCCATATGTCCCATTTTACCACAATAGTAGCATTCAACATTACTGTTTGCATTTTGGCCTCTTTGCCATCCACCACGACCTCTTTGGCTCCCCCTGCCTCTAGAGTTACCACGTCCTCCTCCATAGGACTGGTTTTCTTGAGTTTGCTGCATATTCTGATTTCTACCACGGCCTCCAAATCGGCCTCCTCTACCTCTGCCTCTACCTCTTCCAGCATTTGAGTAGAAGACAACTTCCTTTGAAGTTCCTCCTGAAGAAGATGCACCACAATTTCTCTGCTCCTCAGAAATTAGAAGAGCAATCAACTCCTCAAAGTCAGGAAATCTTTCACGAACGGAAATGGATGTTCGAAACTGTGCACAATCCTTTCCTAGACCATTCAAGGTCACGGAAACTAAATCATCATCTTCCACTGGCGACCCAATGGAAGTAAGTGCATCTGCAATCTTCTTCACCTTCATGTGGTAGTCATTGATGCTCATATTTTCTCTTTGCACATTATGCAACTCTTGCTTGAGTTGCATTTTACTGGCTTGCGTATTTGTGCTATACATTTTTGACAAAGTATCCCATGCCTCCTTTGGCGTACTTGCATCCTGAATATGCACAATCATAGAGTCTGAAATACTGATAGACAGCCAGTACATAACTTTCCTGGCTCTCTCATGCCATGCTTGGAATGCCTGCATTTGCTGTTGATTGGGAACATCAGGAAGAACTGGTTCTTGTTCATTTCCTGCAACAAACTCCCAATATCCTTTTCCCATAAGGAAATTCGTCATTCTAAACTTCCATGCTTGGAAGTTGTTCTTGTCAAGCTTTTCAGTGACAATCTGTGAGAGAGAATCAGATGCCATTACAGAATACTGCAAAAAGTTCTGTCACTGCAAAGAACACAGCTTCAGCCTCACAAGGGCAAATCTGCAAAACTGACGAAAGTGGTATTTGACCACACAGTCACTTCCTAATAAAGAGGAACCAAGGATGATTCTGTAACTCCCAATGTCTCTGCACATAAGCATACGATGCAATTTCTACAGTAACTTTTCACCGACTTGTAGAACAGTGGCTGCACAGCATAAAACTGGGCTTTTTCCTGAGTGCGTGCAGAAAACTTCTGCCTCCAAAACAGGCCCCAAAATGGCCTCAAATCAAAAAAACAAGGTCGCCAAGGGCTAAAGGCCTTTGCCCGCAGCATATACTGCCCTTTTGCTTCACCGCGAAGGGCGTCTCAACCTGAGACAATGCACTCCTGCACTTTCCAGTTGTGCTACCTGTAGAGATCTGCTCCCAAAACAGAAAATGAAAGCAACACTGCTCCTCTTACCAGACCACCGCGAGCTTGGCTTGCTTTCTTGATCTCCTTACCACGAACAAGGCTCTGATACCATGTCAAGATTGTGGGAGAGAAGGAAGGAGTCTCACTTGTAGCTTTCTTGCTTGCACAATGGGGGAATACACACAAGGGTGGAGGCTGAAAACAGTTTTTCTCTTCTTAGTTGTGTAAGCCAAAAAGAACTCAAGTACAAAGAAATAGAAGAACCCTATATATGGGTCTCAAACCAAACTCAACTAACTAAGGTGGCATACTAACTGAGCCACGAACTAGAGTAGATAAGAATAGCTATCATGTAGCTATTATTCATGGGCGGTGTACCAACCGCGTCTGGAACTGACAAGTCGGTGACATAAATACACAACGGTTACCCTGGCGTATCACGAGTGGAGCTCGATATCTCAACAAGTTAGACCTATCATCCTCCTAAAATATTTGCACAATTCTTTTTTGCACTCCATCTCAATGCCATCACAATCAACAGTGGTAAGCAAGGCACGAAAGACCATGGAAAGTACATCATACTCTTCAAACTACAAGTTTTCACCAGCTACCAAAATCTAAGGCATCGCAATGAGCTCAATTATGCTACATCGTGTTGTCAAAAGCACAAATGATGTCACAAAAGCCTTCAAGTGTACTCCTCCTCAACATGAACAATTTTTTCCACCCTATTGAACCCTCACTTCATCCACACATTGCTACAAGGAAGTAGACCACCAGTCTTCTAGCTATGTAATATCTAAGTATGCACGTGCACTCACATAATATCTACATCACAATCTATACATAGTTTGGGTCATCAAGTGCAAGACAATACTCTTGGCTTGCTTGACCTATCTCCCAAACTAATCAAACTATGTCTTGTGCATGATAAGAAGACTAGCACTAACTCCTAGGGAGAGACCATATGAGAGTTTTCCAATTGCAGGTATTGATGAATACTCCAACAAAAGTACCGTTAGATATTCATCAACACTCAACTCTGAACTCTTGCTCTTTATCATCATGCAAGCCCACCACAAAATTATCATGAATACCAACACTTGTGCTAGCCATGAGTGCAACTCCCAAAAGGGAACAATTTGATCATTGACTCTACAACAACCCTATCATTAGCCAATCAGGCCAACAAAGTGTCACCAATGACCTTCATCCGCACCACCACCTAAACTCCCCCAAGGCAAACCATAGTAGTCCCTTCCACCCACATCTTTGGTGCATGCCAAAGCCTGCTACCTACCATGATGGAGAGTTCCATGGGACTGGCACTCGTCTAGGTGGGAGTAATGTTAACCCTCAGAAGAACAAGGTGGAAAATCTAAAGCACAAGATAAGGCCCAGGAAAAAGTGAGACGAAAGACGAAGGCACACCGAGAAAAATCTGGAAACACAAGAAGTGTAACAAAGTCTTAGATCAAGAAGAGAGGCGCACAAGAAAAATTGCAAGTCAATACTTTTGTAAAAGAGTGGGGCCTCTCACCCGTGCAAATTGTAAATGGTTAGAGGTATGGGTTGAGGACATGCCAATAGGGAAAGAGGAGGAGAAAGGTTGGAGGAATGGGCCAAGCATGGACCAAAAAGGGGATGATTGCCCAAAGGGAACTAGGGTTAGGGTTTTGTATAAAAGGAAAAAAGTGAATGAAGAAGCTCATTCTTGTGCGTGGCCAAAAGTAGCTCTCGTCTTCTTCTTCTTCAATTGTTCTTGCTTTCTTGAGCTTGTGCTTGAGAGAGGGAAGCATTTAGCTTGAAACATTTGAAATAATAAGCAATTTGTGGGTCTTGGTGGTCGAGCGTAATCTCCCACTACAGGCCATCACTAATGAACAAGAGAAGAAGTCTCAGTATGCTACCCCTATAGCAATCTAGAAAAAGAATGATGAAATGCTCAAGCCATCATAAAGCTTGAGTTAGATGACATCTATATCCACCATGTGGATGCTTGTGACACGCCCCATGACACTTGGGATAGATTGGACATATTGTTTGGTGCCCAGTCAAAGTCCTCAAAGTATAGTCTATTGATTGAATTTTTCAGACTGAACATGAATCCTAATACATCCTTGGCATCTCATTTAAACTACATGGAAAGTCTTCTAACCTAGCTTGCAAGAACAAGTTTGAAAATGGATGAAGATATATGTATTGGTGTCTTGTTAAAAAGTTTGCATCGAGATTATGATAATGTTTCAACCACTTTTATCAATGTGCCAGACCCTAAATTGGTTTGCATTATGGCCTCCTTGTTAGAAGAAGAAAAGAAGATTAAAGGTAAAGAAGAAACTACAAAAGATGAACTATTGTATGTCAGTAACATGAACAATGGAAAAAAGGACCAACTAATTTGTGACATCTACAAAAGGATCAGACACACTGAGAAGTTCTGTCATGCAAGGAAGAGATCTCAAAAGGACTATCTTGCAAATTTGAAAGAAGAACAAGACCATGGAGCGAAAGAAGAAGAAGAAAATAATAATAAGACCATCAAGAGGAAAAGGACAAGCCTCACCGTTCCTTCTATTCCCAGTTTTATTATAGACTTTTTTGAAACTTTGTATAACCTTTCCTAATGCTTCTGTCATAAGCTTTGTAAACTCCTCATGTAACTTGGCACTATAGCCTCTATATACTTTGTGAAGCCCCTATTACAGCCTCTAGATGTCCACCTTTCGGGACCTAAAATAGACGTGGCACTAGCTTTAAGGCACTAGCTGAGCCTCACTACTCACTTAAAACCACCTTGTAGGGCCTCGCGGCCAGGAGCATCTAAGACTTTGTGTTTGTACATTTCTGTAGTCCAACAAATGATTCCTTTGCTACTCCATGTTGTTGTTATATGCCATGTAGCACATACACAGGTAGCACCCCTCGGTTGATCACCGTTGTTGCTCCACTACGACTCTCCTACACCTCACGGCTCACGGGGTTTACTATATGTATATTCTCTCCTACACCATCTAGCCTTATGGCTTGAGATACCTCACACTCTTAGTGTCGAGTCATCACTCATACAAACAGGTGTTATGCATCTAGGATATGATACCATGTGGTGTATCAATGCAAGTGTGAATATGACCATCGTGCTCAAACAAATACTCATTGAAAATCAACAATGTGAAAGTGCAAATGCAATTCTTTTCATGATTTTCTTTTTTACACGAGTGCTTCGTTGCTTAGGGCTAGCACCAAGCTTCCTCATGCTACTAGTCTCCTTTAATTTTAAACAACCATGAACCCTATATGATATGCACAATGAAACATCAACATTTAATACACTTCAACCACTCAACAAACCCCCTACTCCCTATTGTTCAAAATTTTGCATGTGTTCAAATTTTTTATATATTAAAAATTATAAAATTCACTCTAAAAATAAATGGGATTGAACTCAGGCTAAATCTCATGTTTCATCTTCATCATATGTCCAAACACATTAATCTTAACTTCTCTTATTTTTATGGCACGAAAAATCTAAATTTTCTTTTTTTCCTATTTATTTATAGAAAAATACAAATAATTACTAATTTTTAAGTCTAGATAGATTACTCTTATGAAAAATGATTTTTTTTAGTATGTTTCATTCCATAGAAATGACAAACATGCACCAAAAACCACATATCTCTGTTTAAACTGCCTAGTTTTGGGTTTTGCGTGTTTTTCATAAAAGTATTATACGACTCATTTTTTATGATTCTTTCAACATGATTGATCAAACAGAGGATTAGCAATCAAATCCAAGCATTACTAACCATTTCAAACAAGAATTCATCATAAAACGATAAAATCTATCATTTTCTCATAAAATCGCTCATTATGACATCCGCTTTTTAACCTTAGAGGCCCATTGACACTCTTCCATGGCTGCTAACAATCCCTCCAACTCTAATTAATGTCTCTTTCCAATCTGGCTTCATCGTTTGACCAAAAATGTCCATCTCAGTCCATCATCCTCTTTTTTACATTGATCCATAAGAACGGTCCAAAGAGGAGAGGGAAAAACTAAAATGACATCTTCTTATTTAATGCATCATTTTCAGCCATCTCTATGGCAATGAAGGGCAAGAAATTGATGGAGATCATAGCCAAAAGCAATCCTCATGAGGTTGTAGACCACAAAAATCATTTTTTAATGATAGAAAAGGGCGTTGAAAAAATGGTCCCCCCCTCTCCCCCTACCATTTGTGAAAATTTGTGTTCTTTGATTTGCAAGCTTGTTTAAGCTTAAAATTAAGCTTATTTAAGCTTTTAAAAAAACCGGTTCACTTTGGAAGTTTCACACTACAGGAAAAATGGTTTTTCTTTCTTTTAGAGAGGGGCAAATGAGCTCGGATTTGAGATCTATAGATGGCTAGCTTTGTGACATTGAAATCTATAAACTTGGCCACCGTGACACCCTTTTTGGCTTTCGAATTATGTAGCTATGGAGCCCCAAGAGGAACACCAAGGAAAAGGCGATTCTATTGCAAGAAAATCTATCTTGTAACATCAACAAGCTTTTTTTCAGTATTTCAAGGAAAAACGGATTCTACTGCAAGAATATCTATCTTGTATCATCAACAAGCTTTTTTTCGGTATTTTGATGACCAAAACAAAGAAAACAACAATTCTTCACGCAACATCATAGTAAATATCTCCTATGGATTTGATAGAATCAACCATAATCTTCAACATCTTCATAGAATCCATCAATAGAACAAGGAACACAAAATAATACACCATTTTTGAATGTAAATCAATCACATAGTATTTATCTTCAATGTCTTCATAGTTCTCTATTTCAATCTCTCATATACAACTACACTGTTTTGATAGATTTGACTATCTCTGGCTCTCTCTCTCTCTCTCTATCAATAGTACATCATCTCCTCACTACAATACTCTCATAATAACTCTCAATAATCCTTCCTAGGTCATGGATGTACCTCCCAAGAGGTATGTTTGATGTGAAGAGGCACCAAAGCCACTACAGTGTTTCTTCATAGCTCACTACTATCACTGTCACTCTAGTCTTCAACAGCTGCTTCTTCCATTTGTTTTAGCTCTTTTGAACTTAGATTTATCCTTTCCAAAAGTTATAAAAATTTCCCAAAGTCACACATACTTTCTACAGAACACTTACAGAAGGTCTATAGAACAGTACAGTATAGTACCAGAGTAGATAAAGAACAGTTATAGAGCAGTTACACAGGCTCTACAAAAGGTTTATAGAGGGTTACAGAAGGTCATCAGAACCTCATAACTCATACTAAAACCATTTCAAACTATAAAAAACTATTCAATAAACCTTCAAAATATTTCAACCTTCATCAATCATTAATCCATGCTTCATACAGAAGAAAATCAGAACAAAACAAAAGCTCTACAGAAGGTATCAGAACCAATCAGAACCTGTTAGAACATCACATAGCTTCATATCTCCACTAAAAATCATCATGTACTTTCAAAACATAATCAATATCATCCAAAACACTCTCAAACACTTCCATTATCAACCATACATCACTCTAAATCCATAAAAAATCAATCATTTGGACCTTAAAAACAACAAAAATTAGTCAAAAATTCTGTCTTTTTCCACTCTCAACATATCCCCACACTTAGAAAGGAAGCGTCCTCGTGACCTAAGGAAAAGAAGAATATAAGTTCACTAAAGAGCTCAATTTTATCTTCCATAGGATCTTCAATAATCTCGTCAAACCACGATCCCAACTTATCACCTATATCACTAGAAAAAACTATTAAAGGAAAACTTCATTATTCATTAACTCATCTGATAAACATTTAAAAGTCATAACAAATTTGTAAAGGATATAAAAAGGTTCTTCTTCAGCTTTCCATCATAGGCTTTCCATCCATCATCACCATCAATAGTTTGAAAAGAGCTCTCGAACAAATTATTCAACCAGTACGTCACATACAAATATTACAACACACACACTAAACACAACCATCTAAATGACACCTCCAAAAAGAGAGATATATATCATTAAGAATCATCCAAAATACATTGCAAAGGTATCATTGAAGGTGATCCCTTTTGAAGGCTTGGTGGTTTTGAAAACGATCCATGGAGAAGGACTCATCCACAAATGTCTTGGGAGGATTTTGAAAGAACTGCAGGCAACACATCCTTTCTAGCAAAACAAGGTATCTGCTAGGTAGACATAGGGCATGAAAATATAGGACATCCAACTGTTGGAAATCAATGTTCACATTGACATTCATACAAACCTTTGGAATGGCCTTTTGATCGTTATGGGAATGCCTTTACATGTATACTAGATACCAAGCAAAATGAGCTATCAATCTCACTGAAGGATCTAGAGATTGTGAATATTGGTGAGCAAATTGAAGGTAATTCTGGTATGCTTGACTAGTAGTAATCCAGTCCCCTGGAATTAATGGCCAGTTAGTCTGTGATCCTGTGAGAGAATCAGTCGAGCTCCATCCTCTTCTTCTTGGAATCCGCCGATCAAATCCTTCGTACTCACTAACCAACTGAGGGGGTTGAGAAATAGAAGTGGTGGGAGATGGAAGTGGAATAAGTAAAGAGGATGAATAGATGGGTAGGCAAAATCATAAAAGGAGGAATAAGCTAAAGAAGGAGTGGCTGAAAATTTAAGTGAATTAGTTAGGAAAGGTGTCAATTGATAAACAGGAAAAGTAAAAGGTATATGGATAGATGAAGAAGGGCATGGTGGAGAACGGGAAAAAACTCGATCTTTGATGAAAGAACAATAGGTAAATATAGGAATTTTAGGAAAACCTTGTGGTTGGAAAAGAAGAGGTAAGATAGCTACTAAATTGGTTCTATAAAGGGAAAGATAAGTATCATAGCGATGAGCCATTTTTTGATAGTACAATAGGCTAGGAACAGAGGAATCTACAACAGATCTTCTCTGATAGGCATAAAAAAAGGATGAATCAAATGGATGGTTTTCGGAAAGATAAGCTAGGAGATCCACCCTCAGTTGGTTAGTGCTCTACACATAAGTAGAAACTGTATTTTGACATTGATTCAGGACCACAGAATCAATCATTGAGTGCCATGAATTGTCAGGGCAAGTAGCCACTTTTAAAGAATAACACTGGAACATGTCATCTATTCATAACTCCAAATAGTTGACATACAAAATAGCTTGCAAAACCACATTCCCCACATACCAGGCTAGATCTACATCATCTGAAATCAACAGATCACCTCGTAGATACATGTAAGACAGCAACATGGTATTCGTCGTCACAGAATCTTCAAAAACCATACGTACCACTTCTGTCAGCAAATCAGAAGACCAAGCCCCATCCAACCATCCTCTGGAAGAGGGAGATCCATCATTGAAAGCTTCATATAGAAGGCCAACTTCAACTGATAGTGGACAAAGAAAGAATGGTCCGGAGGAACATACTCCTGAAAATGTTCAAATGTAGACCATAACAAATCCATCCTGGACTGAAATCTTTCCACTTTATCTTGAAACAAGGAACACAATGTGGCCTGTCTCTGGAGAATTGCCAAGTCTTGCTTAGAGATAGAAGGAATCATAGGAACATTGGGGCTTGGAGGAACAGACCGTGACTGTGCTAGTTAGTCTTGCAACTGCTTAATCTAGGAAGCTTGTGATTCCACTGTGTTATGAGCAATTTGTAAAGCTGACAGTTTTGCATCTAAAAGAGTCTAAAACTCTTGAGCTTCTTTGGACATTCTCTCTTTCTCTTCCGAGACTCTATTGACCTCTGACTGAGCTTTT
Source organism: Lygodium microphyllum (assembly GCF_053477565.2). Lineage (NCBI taxonomy): Eukaryota > Viridiplantae > Streptophyta > Polypodiopsida > Schizaeales > Lygodiaceae > Lygodium > Lygodium microphyllum. The sequence continues at coordinate 26,532,491 of NC_141153.1, read as the reverse complement.
GTTAACTGAATCTTCAATGTAGATATTTCTTCTGTCTGGGTCTCAATCATTTGGGTCTGTTGCTCCATCTGCTTAAACAGATATGCAAGAGAGTATCTTTAGCAGAGGCTAACTTTGAGGTTGCCTTATGCAATTGGTCTTTGGACTGTATCAGTTCTTCATAGAAAGAAGCATATAGCTGTTGAACACAAGCTGTCACTGAAAGTTCAATCGAACTTTGAATGTCATTACAAAGGAATGGAATAGCATCTCCTGACACTAAACTGTGCAGTGAAGGGACTGATATTTCCAAAGAACCCTCTCTATGTGCCCTAAATAAATTGTTATATGTGAGGTAAGCAGGGAGGTCATTGCCAGATGTAGCAGGAATTGTGACTGAAGGAAGGACTGAGAGAGTTTTATCTGCCACACGCTTTAAGCGCTTCCGTTGAATAACCAATGGAGGAGGGGAATCAAGATCCTCTATGTTAATAGGTTCTGACTCTTCTGAAGGTGGAGGGGGAGATACTGGATCAGATGGAGGAGGTGGTAGCACACCCTTCTTAAGGCCTGAGTATGTCAAGAAAGCATATAAGTAGGAACCATAAGTGACATTTATGACATTTCCTCTGGTTACTTTGACAAAATGTTGGTCTATCTTTGTAAGCAGGTAAATACTCCAATCAATGGCCACCCCTTTTAATACCATCCTGGAGGCTGTGAAGAGTTCTTTGGAGAAATAATGAGATGGTGTTTTGGCATGCATAAACTTGTCTTGGAGGAACTGGCAAACTAACTTCCAAAGAGGATCAGTGATCATGGAAAAAGATACTCCTGAAGTGTTTATCACTTTCTTGACATCCAAAATCTCTTTGGTTTGCTTCTATAATAGCTTGAAAATCTCATCATTGGAGAATAATTTTCTAGCTGTAACAAAGGGTTCTCCTTTGTAGGGAAGAGACAAAGCCTTCCCTAACCCTCGGGGTGTCAATACCATGGAAGCACCGTGAACCAGGTGTGACTTCTTACTGTATGATGCAAGAAACTCATCACACAGGGATGGATCATCTGGAATCAATGGGAATAATGAAGCAGCTACGAAAGTCACAAGTCCTACTTTCACTATAGGCTCAAAAGCCAGTAGGGAAGAATAATCCCTACTAATCAACGGGACATACTGGATAGAAGGAGGAGCGTGAGGCGCCATTCAGATGGAAAACACACACACCATAAACACAAACAATCACAAAGAATGCCTGCAAAACAACCAAAGAGCTATAAAAAAGAAATTGATCAAAAGAAGAACACACATATAGACGTAACTAACCAATTTACCACCCCAAATAACCCACATCCTAGAAAAAATTCGGCATGACCTCTACACATATGCGACTGAAAACTTCATGCGATGCAAGAAGCAGTCACCCAAAACCCCGTATTAGGCAAAAAAGAAAGAAAAACTACAAACCGTACCCGTAATTGTAGCACATAAGCAAACCATAATACCATTAAAAAATCTAATCAGGACCTAACCATAACTTTGACCAACAATTTCATCTAAGAGGACTTTACGTGCCCATCCCACGAAGCGTGTTTATTAAAAAGGGAGGAAAAAATACAGTGAAGGGAAATGGTTTTAATGAAGGATTCATTTTAAGAAATTATTAACAATGGGTGACATTTTATTAGGTGATAAACCTTAATAAGAAAACGGTTGTTCCTTCTTAAAATTTTAATTACAATTTATTAGGGTGAAACGGTGCTTTAACGAAACACGGACTGCGATTCCCAAACTGGGGTCTCTAAATGCAAATTCATTAATTAGAAATTAATGGTGATGTGGAGCACTTTTTTACCAGCACGTGCTTTTTTGTTACGGCTGGTTCATTCTTATTATTAATTAAAGTGCCTCTGAAGCGCATGTAGCGCGTGCAAAGTGAACAGCTGGTTGATTTTTATTAAAAATTTGTGTATTTAGCACGAGTGTGCTTGGAAAAGTGTTTAAATATAGTTCATTTTAGCAATTATTTGTGGTTAAGGGATGATCAAAATGAATGAAACTAAAAAAATAAATACATTGTAGGGGTGTGTATGCAAAAAAACTGAAGACGCATGGAGTAGCCCCGAATGCAAGGAATCCAATTAAAAAAAAGAACACCACTGACTGGGAAAAATAAAGCACCTTAGTGTTTTTGTTTGATTTTAATATATTTTTTGTTAATTTGTTAATTTGGTTGTTTTTGTTTCAATTTTTTAAAAAATTATAGTTTAGGTGTGTTTGTATTTTGTATATTGTTTAGTTGTGTTTATTTGTTTTTCATTCGTTTTCTTTCTTTGTTTTTTTTTTAAATGATGAAAACGGGATATAGGACACATGAATATATTGTGAAGTCTAAGGGTGGAATTTCAACAATCTAGCAAGTGTCAACAATGTGTTTTAATTTATCCATGATTTTTTAGCTGTTTGTTGGAATTTAAAATGAATTTTCATGAGGTGAAGTATTAAATTTAGGGTTTTGGCTTAAAATAATACTTTTTCTAGTTATGGAAGCATTTCTAATTGAGAAATTATTAGAAAAAGGGGCAAGGGGATTTGTGAAAAAAAATGGAAACATTTCTGAATTTTTACTAATTTTTAATGAATTTTACTCATTTTACATGTATTATTGAAAGAATCTTGAATTCATGAATTTTTTGCAATTTATTTTCTTGAATTTCCACTTTACAAAATATTCCAAATGATTTCAGCAATGTTGAAATTTTTTAAGTTTTTTTTTTTTGAATTTTGAATGAATTTTAATGAATTTTTGAAGTTTTTTGGTATTTTATGTGTATTTTTATGTGTTTTTGTATATTTTTCAGGTTTGGAAATTAAAAGGCGGTACTTGAGTTGCATGTGAACAGCGGAGGATGACTGCGTGTGAAGGGCTGACTGCAACACACCACGGCACGAACAAATCGGAAGCGCGTCCTCGCATGTGAATGCCCCGCTAGTAGCTCATGTACTCGTGCATACGCTGCATTGTGAACAACGGAGATAGAGGGGAAAAGGGCAGGAACAAGGCGAGCATGGGAGAAAATGTAAGAAATTAAATAAATTAAGCGAATTAGGTGAATTAAGTTGACTAGGGAAAGCAAGTTGATTAGGTTAGTTAAAGTAAATTAAATGAGGTTAGTGGATTAAGTTAGTTAAAGTAAATAAAGTAAAGTTAAGGTAGTTGAAGTAAATTAAGTAAAGTTAAGTTAGTTAGAGTAAATTAAGTAAATGTAAGTTAGTTGAAGTAAATTAAATAAAATTAAGTTAGTTAGAGTAAATTAAGTAAAATTAAGTTAGTTACAGTAAGTTAGAGGAAGATGAACCAAGGGTGGAGGGGGGTGGGTGTGCGATGGGAGAGGTAGAGGTGGAGGAGAGTAGGGCTAGGAGGTGGAGAAGGTGGTGGACGGAGAGGGCGGAGAAGGAGGAGGAGGAGGAGAGGGAGGAGGAGGAGAGGAGGTGGAGAAGAGGAGGTGGAGGGGAGGAGGGGAAGAGGGGGAGAAGGCGGCAGCGGGCGGCGGTGGAGAAGAAAGGAGGGGAGGAGGTGAAGGTCGTGGCGGAGGAAGGAGGGGGGAGGAAGCCGAGTGCACGGGGGAAGTCGTGACGGAGGAAGGAGGGCGGCATTCCACGGGGGAGGATTGCGCCTACAAGACGATGGAGCGAAAGCACCACCAGCGGTCGTGGGAGCAGGCATGGGTCGAGAGCGAGGCATTGGAGAGGCTGCGTAGCGTTGGAGGAAGCAGCGGCGGGCACTGCGGGTGCAACCGGAGGAAAGGAGGAGGGAGGGATCGACGATGGGCGCGGGAGAGGAGAAGAGGGCTGAGAAGAAGGAGGAGGGGAAGAAGGAGAGGGATCGGCGATGGGCGCGGGGTGGAGGAGAATGAGGAGGGAGGGAACGTCGCCGACAACAGGTAAGGTAGTTTCCCCTTTTTTTTATTTTTTTTGTTTTTTGTTTTTTTTAAACAAATAAGAACAATAAGAATGATTATTATGTGGGATAAAAAAAGGCAAGGAGGTGTTGGATAAGTAAGTTGTTGTAATAAGTGGGTTGGGTTGGTGGGATGTTAGGGTATGGGAAAAAATGGGTGGTAATAGGGTGTGTATTTTTGCGTTTGTGTTTTTTGTTTTTTTTTTAAAAATTTTGGTTTGTAAAATTAAATCGTGGATTAGTTTGTTTGTGTGAAATGAATTGGTTAGTGGGGGTTTCTGGGTTTAGGTAATGTGGGTGTTTTTTTTTTTTGTTGGTGTTGTTGTTGTTATTATTATTATTATTATTGTAATAATTTGTTGGGTTTGTTAAAAATGGGCGAACCCTTGTCCCACGCGCATGCGCGGAGCGGGAGTAAAAAAAATTTGCATTGGTGGGATCAGGCAAGGAGCGGATGGCAACACGCGAGGCATCAAGGCAACAGGGGCGTCCCGAGGCACATAAAACCAAAAACAGGCGCGTTCATGCGCGACATGAAAAATGCGGCCACATGGCAAAAAGGAAGAAAATTTAATAAAACCCAAACTGCACGTCGGATTGAAAAACCGTAAAAAGGAAAAATGAGTTGAGAGACGAGGGGAAGATGATAGAAAAATGTGACACAGGTTTTGCGGCAAAATCAGGGTGTTCACATAGAGAAAACAAAAAAAACAAGCCCGAAAACACATACGTGTGTGAATATCGAAAAATCCGTGCATCGGAACAAAGTGCAAAAAGAAGGAAAAATGTGAAGAACAATGTGTCCAACAACCCTATTATGATAGAACACAGTTCCAATCAAGAGAGAATGCGTTCACATGGGAAAAACACCAAAATCGTACCTAGAAATGGACTCGGAAATTAATACGGGAAGAACCAATTGCCGGAATGAAGTGCGATAACTAGGAAAAATGTCCAAGGGAAAGGGATTCATAGAGTTGGTGCATCAAAACTCAGTGTGGAGGGAATGAGGAGGGGTTCACATGGAAAAACACAAAAAACACACCCGAAAATACTCAGGAAAATTAATAACTAAAGATCCAACAGTCAAAAGAGGGAAGAGAAAAAAAGAAAAAAGTGGGAGAAAGGTTGGAAAGACACGAGTGTTAAATTAAACTGGAATTCCGGTGAAAATAGGGCAAGTTCACATCGAAAAACGTGAAAAATAAGCAGAAAAGGGCCCGAAAATCCACAAAAATTAATAATGGACCAACCGTGCATCCAAATGACACGGACTAAAAAGGAAAAATGTCAGGAGGAATGGGTAGAATAGGGCTAACACATCAGATCAGGGTTTCAAAGCAATAAAGACACGTTCACATGGAAAACCATCCAATTTACGAGAATTACTTCAAAAATTAATAACTTTAGAACCATCTGTCGGAATAGGGGTTGGTAAAAAGGAAAAATGGACAGTTCAAAGGGATGAACAAGTCTGTAAGGTTGGATGTGATTCTCAATGAACGTAGGGTGCATTCACATGAAAGAGCGTGAAAACAAAGAATAAAGGTAAATGGTCAAGAAAAAACCCCGAGGACAGGGTGAAATAGAATGGAGGAGTGGGGAAGGGATCTCATCAGGGTAAAATGAAGTCATGGCATAGATGCATGATCATAACAGTGTATATGCATGGAGGTAGGCCACATAGACACGCAGGGACGCGTCCCCACACTTAAGACATGACCGTCACTGAGAAACAGAAGGTGTAGAGTTAGAAAAACTTGGCCCATATTGTCGAGAAGGAATGTCGACTATCGAGGTTTCGTATTGTATTGTTGTTGGTTGCAGGAGGTACCTAGGTGTCTTCACAGCACATGCCCTTCGTCCTTCATGGCAAGGACCATGCGACATCACCCAAGGAGATAGCTCGTTGAAGGAATTGTAGGAAATTCATCGATGACAAGGGATACTGCACTCAACTCAATCACGCAAATGGATTGAAAGAACATTCACTTGTCCCATCACTAACATCAGCCGAGTGAATAATGATGAAATCTAGAGCTCACACCCAGTTTAGGAATCGACAAAGGGGTGGTGTAGAGGGTGTATACGAGGGTGCATAGTTATTGGTGCATCAGTGCATCCAACCCATCTGGCATAGGTGCAAGGAGAAAGGCCAAGGAGCCTTGTAGTGGAGTGTACAGAACAAAGTGACATGTCATGTGCTGATGGTAGAGACCCAGCCCGTGGTGGGTGCATAGGGAAATAGAAACGTACCTAACTCCAATCGTTGTAACATCCCTCAATCCTCACCTATCATTTAATTTGATTGAAGAAATGCCAGTCACACTCAGCCCACCCTGTGTCTCACGCTCTGTTGATAGATACAGAGGGCAGCCCATTCCTGAAACCCATTGATGTAATCCTCACTGTCACTTGTGCAGAGGTTGTATGCCTTGGGCGCAATTGATGGTGCAACTGTGCATCCCACCCTGTGCACGCATACAGTGCGAGAAGGAAGGCCAGGGAGCCTTCTGGTGTACTGCACAGGAACAAATCGTGCATTATGCATTGAGGGGCCCATCCCGTGCGTGCAACACTCCGTTCACACATCTCACCTCTCATTTGATTGGAAGGGAAATACTGGTCACTCAACCCACCCTCTGTCTCACTCGCTGATAGATACAGAGGGCAGCCCATACGCACATCCCCATCCTGTTAGGATGAAAGCTCACATCACTCAAGGGGTTGGTGATGAAGGTCATGTCGGCTATTGTTGTCATCAGGATATTGAAGACGAGGCGTACCCAGGGAGGCAACCTACAAATCTCATACTTTAATGATTTATAAGAAAGATCGTCTGTTAAGAAGGGCAGACGGACTGATATTGCAAAGAAAATGCACCAAGGGAGGTGGCTTAAAATTACTTGCTGAAAAGGTTCTGCTGGTGAGTTAGCTATCTTACACTGCGAGGTGTTACCACCTTTTCCACAATCAGCTTCCCGCCCAAGGGTGTTTCCACCTTTTCTTGGAACGAGGCCTGTTATGACAGGGAATTTCTTCCTTTTCTCCCATAACAGTTTGGTTTGTTTGTTTTTTTTTTTCGTGAAGAAAGAGAATGGTAGAAATACCATGTGTCAAGACCATCCTCGCCACCATTGTTGGATCAGACAAAAAGAGAACAAGGTCGGGTTGAGAGGTATCTGTGTGAGGGGCTAGCAGAACGAGACCGCCTCATGAGGAGAATCATAAGGGCTATTAGAAGCATGATGAGAAGGACAGTGCGATGCCCAAAAGGGGGAGGGTAGGCCAACTGTGATTGTCAAGATCCCCAAGGAGGGAAGTACTTCTTCAAATGATAGCCATTGATCAGGAAAGGATCATCAGAGGCAGCAACGTTCTGCACCTGAATAGAGTCATTAGGATTGACAACAAGTACCTTGTACGGGCCCATCCACCGTTGTTGAAGTTTACCAGGAAACTTACAAAACCTTGAAGCATAGGCCAGGACAAGATCACCTTCTTTGAACTCCTTGTGCTTAATGAAACTATCATGATAGGCTTTGCGTCACGCTTGAGTGGTTTCCATGCACTGTAGGGCCATCTGCTGTATCTCATCCAAGCATTCCAAGTGCAAGAGGTGGCGTTGCAGTGACTCATCATCTCCCAAGCATTCTTTAACTGCCACTCACAAAGAGGGCAATTCCAGCTCAACAGGGAAGACAACTTCTGTACCATAAACTAGCTGGAAAGGGGTCTGTCCTGTAGCTATCTTATGGGAGGTTTTGTATGCCCAAAGTGCCTCTTTAAGTCGATCGTCCCAATCTCTATGATGTGCGGCAATCGTTCTTGTCAAAATCGAGCAGAGGATACGATTGGTGACTTCAACTTGGCCATTGGCTCTGGGGTAATACGGAGTAGACTTGCGATGGCGGATCTTATACAGCTTTGTCAGCTCCTCCATGATTTTGTTAAGAAAATGAGTACCTTTTTCACTTACTAGCTCAAGGGGACTGCCAAAACGAGTGATAATATTCTCGTACATGAACAGGGCTACACTATTACCTTCGTCTCGCTTTAGAGCTTTAGCTTTACAAGACTTTGTGACATAATCCGTATATACTAAGATGTATCTGTTCTGCTTCCGTCTGGTGGGTGGATCAATGGGACCCACAAAATCAATCCCCCACTTCTCGAATGGCTTCAGGGGAAGAATGGGTTGCAGTGGCATGGCACTTGTTTTGGTGGGCTTCCCCATTTGCTGATAAGAATCACATCTCTTACAGTAATCGTATGCATCCTTGTGGAGGGTTGGCCACCAGTATCTTGCTAATAGAGCATTCCTGGCTATCGCTTCCCCTGCGAAGTGTCCACCACATGGTTCGTCATGGCATGCTTTCAATATGATGCTGATTTCATCCCCTGCAACACATCTTTGCGGCACTTCATCTTTGCCTCTCTTGTACAGTGCACCGCCTAGCAAAGTGTAGGGGCCTGATTCTAACATAAGCTTTTTCTTCTCACGGCTTGAGATGCCAAGAGGATACTGTTGAGTTGCCAGGAGGTTGGCTATGTCTGCATTCTAGGGAGTAATTGTTTTAACTAGAAACAAAGAAGCATCAGGAAGGTCTGGGTCATCCTGTTCCTCTTCCACTGTTTGAGGGATCCGTGATAGATGATCAGCTAGGACATGGGAACGGCCATGCTTAGTAACCACTTCAAACTCCTGGAATAGGAGTAACCATCTCATCAGTCGTCCTTTAACATTTGCTTTGTTCATCAGGAAGGACAAGGCTTCATGATCCACGTAGAACTTGAAATGCGTTGACAATAGATAGTGTCGAAACTTCTCCAGTGCAAACACCATTGCCAAGCACTCAAGCTCTGTCAGTGTGTAGTTTCGTTTCCTATCAGTGACCTTTCGGCTTGCATAATAAATTGGTTGATCTAATTTAGAGGGGCCCTTTTGACATAGGACAACACCTAGCCCTTCGATTGAAGCATCTATGTGCACATGGAACTCCTTCATCCAATCAGGAGGTTGTAAAATAGGTGCTTGGATAAGGCACTGTTTTAGGGTATTAAAGGCTTCTTCACAGTCATCAGACCAAAATAAATAAATATCTTTCCTTAGGAGCTTGTGTAGAGGGTCCGCCTTGGTTGCAAAATGTGCAATAAATCTTCTGTAGTAGCCCACATGGCCAAGAAATCCTCTCAATTGCTTGAGGTTTGTTGGTGCTGTTAAGGCGGCAATCTTCTCACGGGTCTATTGCAATCCCTGGTGTAGAGACAATATGGCCCAAAAGAACTCCTGATGAGATGCCAAAGACACATTTGTCGGGGTTGAGAGAAATCCCATACTCTCGGCATTTGTCAAAACATTGCTCTAGGTGTCCCCAATGCTCTCGGATCAAACTATAGACACAAAAGTCATCAAGATACACCTCAATGAAATCATGTAGATGATTCTGGAAGGCAGCCATCATTACTCGTTGGAAGGTGTCAGGAGCATTACAGAGCCCAAATGGCATCACTCTATAAGCATAGGTCCCCCATTCTGTGGTGAAGGTTGTTTTGGATTGGTCTTCTTCTGCAATTTGGACTTGGTTATAACTGCTGAATCCATCCAAGAGGGAATAGAGCTCATGGCTTGTCATTGTGTCCAACAGTTGGTCTATAAAAGGGATAGGGAAATGATCCTTCTTCGTCTTTGAATTGAGCTTCCGAAGGTCCACACATATGCGAAGTTTCCCGTTCTTCTTGGGTACTACCACAATGGGTGAAACCCATTCACTGTTAGCCACAGGATAAATGAACTCTGCTTCAATAAGCTTCAATAATTCTGCCTTCACTAGAGAAGAATAATTAGGATTCATATGCTGTTGTCTTTGCCTTACAAGTTTGGCACCCGGCTCTAGGTCAATGTGATGCTGGCATACTGTGGGATCAATCCCCTTTAGATCTTTATATGACCAAGCATACACATCTAAGTTCTCCTTTAATAAGTCTCGCAGGACCACTAGTTCTCCTTTTGGAAGATTGAGGCCCACTTTCAGGTGACGTTCGGTACCATCAATATCCAGGAACGTCACTTGTCTTTCACCTTCCACTTTGCAGATGAATGTCCCACTGATTACTTGTGGAAAGAGGTCTAACTCTTTCGAGAGAGTAGTATCCGTGTCTGATGATTCGCTAGAACCAGCATCCTCCTTCTAAACAGATGACTCATTTGTTTGTTGAGGTTGCTGGAAGGGTATCAGAGCTTTGTTTTCTTCTGTGTGAATGGTAATTTCTTCTAGACTTAAGTATTCATCTTCAGAGGATGCGTCTAGGAATATAACATAGCATGGACCTTCTAGGGGCCATGGCACTGAGGGCTTTGGCTTCTGTTGACATGGGGCATCATCATCATCTTTTCTTTGGACTAAACGGTCAGGGTGACAGGAGCCACTGCTGAACTTAATTTTTATGCTTTTAATCCATTGCTTATATAAATTCTGCATACTTTGTGGTCCATTAGCCAACCCAAATGGAGCCATGGTCATTCTGTACAGCACCCTCAGATCTTTGGCTTCTAAGGTCTCTGTAGGGACATCAGCAAGATCATCCACTATCAGAGGAATTTCTTCATCTGCACTTTCATAACCTGCTTCATTTTCTTCTTCTTCATTTTCATCCTCTTCCTCTGGAGGCTCTATCTCTGCTTCTGTAGAGGCTCTGTAGGAGAAGAACAGATCTTCTACCTCTCCATCTGCTTTTGCTTCTATCACAGCTTTTGACTCTGCCTCTACTTCTGTCTTTAGCTCTGTGTCTGTTACTGTCTCTGTGACTGTCTCTGTATCCGCTCTGTCTCTATTCTGCCTCTGCTTTGTCTCTGTATCTGTTATTGCTCTATATCTGTTCTGCCTTTTCTCAGTCTCTACGACTGTCATGTAATAGGGAGAACAGTACATCCATGCTTCTATTTTACTATCAGATGTGATTTTAGAAGTCAATTCAAGTTGAGGCAAGAGGTATTCTCCCATGGACAAGGACTTTGCTTCCCTTAGTAGTTGGCTTACACTGCCCACTGTTAGGGACTGTGCCTCTATTTTCTAAGGAAAGATATGCTTAACAGCCTCTTCATCTCCTGATGTACCATCTATTACCTCATTGGAGGAGTTATTTATGACTTTGATGGATGTGGATCCATTGCCTTTTTGCGATCCATACAACTTCAACACCACTTTGTTGGGTCCTCTGCCTAGGGTTAAGGTTCCTTTGAACCAGTTCGTCCTAGCTCTTGCTTCAAAAAGCCAAGGTCTTCCCAACAACAGAGGGTATGAGGTCCCATAAGAATTTGGTTTGACCACCAGATATGTTAGCCAATAGTCTCTTCCTACGAGGGTTGTTTTTGCGTATGGGAGGATGCCCAACGGTTTAATTCTGCTTTGGTCTACCAATCTGATAAGCCACTGTGTAGGTTGAATTCCTTGCAATTGTAAGTCCTTCATTGTTACATCCGTCATTATGTTTACTGATGAACCTCCATCAATCAATGCATTTGAGATGAAGCATCCTTCTATCCATACACTAATCTCTGGGGTTCCAGGATCTAGGAAAGCATTAGCCACATCTACTTCCTTTACAAGCTCCGGGGCCTTATTGATCTTGGTCGTTGTTGAAGGAGTGATCCTTAATCCATGTCTTCTTGTCAAGATGCTTTTGAATTTCTTTCAGCAGCTGGGAGACAACATCAGTAACTGTCAAAATGTTAAGTTTGGTTTAAAAGTGTCTAGGTCTTTGACCAAGTCATAATCTTTGATAGGATCCACAGGCTTCTCCAGTCGGCTGGGGAATGGGGCTACACCCATTTTCATCTTTCCTTTTTCTTCTAATAATTGTAGCATCAGCACTTCCTCTGTTTCTGAAGGTGCTTCTGTATCATCTATCTCCTGGACCTCTGGTCCTATTTCTGGGACTGTCTCTGTAACTCTCTGTGGCACTATAGTTCTATACTGCATTATTATGTTCTTACTGCTCTTTCTCTCTATTGGTAGGTTGAAATTCACAGTCTTGGAAGGGGGGTTATTTTCGTTCTGAACAACTGGTTCCTTCTTCTTGGTGCGTGTGACAGCGACAACATCCAACTCTACCAAGTTGGAGGCAGGCTCTTGTACCTTTTGTTGGCTATCAGTGGCATTGGCCTTTACAGGGCCTGGACTTGGACAGTCCTTTGCAGTGTGGCCTTTACCTTTGCATGGCTGCATAAGGGCTTGTAATCCACAGATCGTATAGGGTTTGGACAATTCGGGGAGATATGACCCTTTTCTCTACACCTGTGACATTCCACCTCTGATTTCTGACCACCGCCTGACTTTTGTCCTCTGTAACTTTGAGAGGGAAACCTCCTTGGACCGAAACTAGGACCAAATTCCCTAGACTTTGGTCCAATATCCTATGTTGTCATTTTGGATTCTCGCAAGTTGAATCGTGCATTTTCATCATTCTGTCTTCGTTCATGCATCTCTTTCAGAGAGCAAATATCATTAGGAACAAATGATATGGTTCAAATGATATTTGAACCATCATTTGTTCCTATTATGTTTGCAGAAGAACCATCATTTGAGGCATTGTCATCTGTGGTGACCATAGTTGATTAGGTGCATTATACTGTGGCACTGTTTGCATCTAGGAATAAAGGTAGGGAACTGTAAAGTATCATTTGAGGCATTGTCATCCGTTATGTTTGCAGAAGAGCCTTTTGTTCCTATTATGTTTGTAGAAGAACTGTCATTTGAGGCATTGTCATCTGTGGTGACTATAGTGGATTAGGTGCATTAAACTGCGACACTATTTGCATCTGGGGATAGAGGTAGGGAACTGTCCCTGGAACTGCATTTGTTGGATATACCACTTCTGACATAGGAGGAGGTAAGACTCCTCTTCCTAGAGTCATTGACAACCTTACTTCAACTTCATCATACAATCTTGCACCTTCCACTGTAGCTTGTAGATTGACTGGTCTTCTCAATTCCACGAACTTGCAAACTTTTGGTTGTAGGCCTCTAAGAAACACTCCTTTCTGAATGCCTTCGTCCAAATGATGGTTAGTCCATCTCTTCGGGGTGGATTCCATTCATGAAACATAAGCTTCTACTCTTTCTCTAGAGGACTTCGTGAACTCCTCTCGTATCCACTCTTCAAAACCTTCACGCTTGAATTTAGTGAGGAAGGCCAACTCCAGGTCGTCCCATGTGCCAAAAGTTCCTGCTGCTTGTCTCTCATACCACTAAAACGCCATGCCCTTGAAAGTGGCGGGGAATATTGTTATCCAATGCTTAGGGGTTTTGGCATTGTTAGCCACACATGCTACCATGAACTTTGCTACATGAAGATCAGGGTCTTCATTGTACTCTCCCTTAAAAACTGGCAATGGGATTACATTTGCTGGCATGTTGTCAATATTTCCAGGACGAATCTGACTAGGAAGGGGACCTTGAGTCGCCATGGGGACTTCTGTAAAGAGTGCTTTTAGGACGTCAAAGGAGGCTTCTGCTGCAAGCTCATTCTTAGCCTTGATTTTTGCCTTCTCTCTTCTCACGTACCTCTAGACTCCTTCTAACGCTTGCCTCTTGATTGCCTCATTCATTAGGGGGTTGGCTCCAACCAGTTGGTTTGTACTCAACAGGATAGAATCAGAGAGGGGCTTTAGTCTCTGAGGGATTCTTTGGCCAACATCTCTTCTACTTCCTTCTTTTCAACATCTCTGAATTTGGCTTTCAAACCACTACAGAGGGGGAGATATTCCATTTTAAAAGTATCAAAACTCATTCTTCTTAGGATCATTGTTGTGTCATTATAATAATGCCAGCTTCTGAGGGTTTCAACAGTGTATGTTGTGAAAAAAACTCTGTCTACCAACTTCCAGTGGGTTGCTAATTGGACAAACAGAAGATTATCAATGTACCAAGCATCCCACGTATCTTGCTGTTGAGCATCCATGAACAAATTCCAACTCTTTTCCTTCTTGTTTTCGTGAACCTCCACAGACTACAACTCCTGAAGCTTCTTCACAATCTCCCACTTGATGATGTCTGGAAACTTCTCAATGAATGCCAAATCTTCCATGGCTATTCATTCTCTCTGTTTCTGCTCTTCAGTTTGTTTCCAAACAATTTTCCACCAAGATGCACGTTTCTGCTGCTTCAATAGGAAGAGGAAATAGTCCACCACATAGAGCATGCATCATGATGGTGATATGTTTCCGCCATCGTGGGATGAAATTCTTGTGGAAAGTGGCTTTGATAATGAGAATCTCCAACTCCTCAATGGAAGAAGGAATTTTGCAAAAATCCATTGGATTATCCTCTTCTTGGCAATGCCATTTCCTTCATTTTCAGTCTCTTCTGATGCTTGTTGATGGCAAGCTTCCCCGATTGCACACCAAAAACATGGAGCCCCAAGAGGAACACCAAGGAAAAGGGGATTCTATTGCAAGAAAATCTATCTTGTAACATCAAAAAGATTTTATTTCATTCTTTTGATGGCCAAAACAAAGAAAACAACAATTCTTTACGCAGCATCATAGTAAATATCTCCCATGGATTTGATAGAATCAACCATAATCTTCAACATCTTCATAGAATCCATCAATAGAACAAGGAACACAAAATAATACACCATTTTTGAATGGAAATCAATCACATAGTATTCATCTTCAATATCTTCATAGTTCTCTCTCTCAATCTCTCATATACAACTACACTGTTTTGATAGATTTGACTATCTCTAGCTCTCTCTCTCTCTCTCTATCAATAGTACATCATCTCCTCACTACAATACTCTCATAATAACTCTCAATAATCCTTCTTAGGTCGTGGATGCACCTCCCAAGAGGTATGTCTAATGTGAAGAGGCACCAGAGCCACTACAGTGTCTCTTCATAGCTCACTACTGTCACTGTCACTCCAGTCTTCAACAGTTGCTTCTTCCATTTGTTTTAGCTCTTTTGAACTTAGATTCATCCTATCCAAAAGTTATAAAACTTTCAAAAATTCACACATACTTTCCCAAATTCACACATACTTTCTATAGAACACTTACAGAAGGTCTAGAGAATAGTATAGTAGTACCAGAGCAGATAGAGAACAATTATAGAGCAGTTATAGGGGCTCTACAAAAGGTTTACAGAGGGTTACATAAGGTCATCAAAACCTCATAACTCATACTAAAACCATTCCAAACTATCAAAAACTATTCAATAAACCTTCAAAAGATTTCAACCTTCATCAATCATCAATCCATGCTTCATATAGAAGAAAATCAGAATAAAACAAAAGCTTTACAGAAGGTATCAGAACCAATTAGAACCTCAATAGAACCTATCAGAACATCACAGAGCTTCATATCTCCACTAAAAATCATCATGAACTTTCAAAACATAATCAATATCATCCAAAATACTCTCAAACACTTCCATTATCAACCATACATCACTCTAAATCCATCAAAAATCAATCATTCAGACCTCAAAAACAACAAAAATCAGTCAAAAATTCGGTCTTTTTCCACTCTTAACAAGCTGCTTCATAATGCAAAAACTTGTGGCCATTAAATGGGGGGTCAAATGGACTCGAATCAATGAACTGAGACTTGCGTTTGCTTCCTAGTAGTATCAAACTCCATCTAGAAAAACTCCAACTCATTGATCTACAACCATTTCATTTTACATAAAATTTTGGTCTTTTATGGCCTCATGGGCTCTTTTTCGCTTCAAAAATAGCCTTTAAAATCTGCTCTCACAACCATGTTTTTGGTACCCACACTTATCTTTGTTTTGTAACAGCCTTTGGATGTTACCATATTTATGGTGTACCCACACTTTGCAAGTGGTGACTCACTAAAACCTCTACATAGTGCCTTTTCTAGTTGTGATAGAGGAAGGGTTTTGAGAATTAGGCAATCACACCCAATGTAGCCCTTTTGTATGGAGCAGTTGGGCTAATGATATGTACATTTGCTTAATTCCATAAGCACAGTGATGGAAAGTGCTACCTATCCTAAAGCTATAAAGCGTTGTACTTGCAGTGCAATGTCATTGTACTTTGTCCTTTCATTCAAGTGTCTTTGTCATTGTCTACATACACCAAATTGTCTTTATGAGTCCAAGCTTCAATCTTGGAATCTCATTCACTTGTGTAACAAGTAATTTGTAATGTCAATGTCTTCATGAGTCGTGTCTACATATTTCATCCGCCATAGCCATGTGCTAGATCCCTGCATCTCAACACAATCAAAGTTTCAAGAATCTCCATTATACTTGGTATGGTTCATGTGGTAAAGCATATGAATGAAACTTATAGATTAAATGTTTCTAAAATAAATAAGTAAATAATGTAATCTTTAAAATCCTCAATTCCTCAAAAAGCCAATCGCAACTTTTCTTGCACCAAAAGGTCACTCATCATCATCATCATCATCATCATCATCATCATCATATCAATGGCATGAGCCATCATGCACAAGTAATGTCAGATATGCAAGCATGATGATAAATAAGAATGGTTCAAGTTGAGACTACTCATTGTGTAAGCATAAGATTAAGATAATGAGGAGAGAAAGAGAGAAATAAATATACAAACTAGATCAAAAATAGTTTCACAGTTCTTCTCCACAAGAGCTTGCTACATTGTGAGATAGAGCTGCTTTCAGGCATACATAAGTGACTTTTATTACATCATTGACAACCTCAAAGTCCCATGAGGTAGGTCTTAATAACACCTCACATGGGTGTAAATACATCTCTCACATGGGTACACCTCCCCTTTTCCACCACTTTAGAGATAATTCTCATGCTCTTTTCCATGCCTACCATTTTAGTACTTGTTCTTATGACTTTGGACTACTATAACAACATATGTGCAATTCCACAATATTCACCCTATGATGATCCAAACTTTTGGATCATGTGGACTTTGGTTGAGTTTACTCAAATATCACATGGAAGGAATTGAGTTTTACTTCTTGGCTATTAGGCTACTATTCCAAGAAAGGATTGAGTCTAATATCTTGACTACTAAGCTACTATTCCTATACATCATTGAGTTTGACATCTTGGCTACTAAGCTATCAACAACTATTCCAAGAATCCTTGTCCATGTTGAGATGTCAAGCTCAACACAAGCTCCACATGTATTTTGGATGACCATTTCCACATTCTTATCACTAACATTGTTGTTACCTACATTGACATATCATTCAAATGATACTTTACACTTGGTACCTACACTAGCATATCATTGAAGTGATACTTTATAGTTGGACATCACTTAGTCCACCTACTCGAGTTACTCGATATATTTCTAGTCATTTTTCTATTTAGTGTATTCACATTATGGATCACTTGTATATTATGTATGTTGTACTGTCTCTTATTCTTGGTAGACTATTATCTAAGTGAAGAAGAAGAAGAAGAAGAAGAAGAAGAAGAAGAAGAAGAAGAAGAAGAAGAAGAAGAAAGACTAGCATTTTTAGCTTCCTATCTTATATGCATTCTATGTGTGTTATGTGTCTTGCAAGAGCTCAATCTCCCTATCTCTCCCCCATGTTTTCAATCCAACCATATATTAGAATAGTAAAGCTACTAAAACATGTTATCTTTCATTAGTATCCAAGATATTAGGTCCTTTGCAAATGTTAATGTCTAGTAGATTGAATTTCTTCAAGCTCTTCATGTTGTTAATGTATATTCTCTATCATGGTGAGCTACTAGACAGATCCACATCTGTGCTATTATTATCCTCATGAGTGAAACATTTGAAGCACATTGTATCATGTGAATGAAGCTTGAAAGAAGCCCTCCCATTCTTGCAATATGCAAATATAACCACCTTGTTTGTGTTGGAATGGTAAGCTCAACACGTGTGGACATTGATGATGGACCACCTGGCTAGATGGGTTCGCACCTCTACACTTAGCATGTTGGCGATCATTATGATACTCACATGGTCACTGACTTATCACTTATTATATTTAGTTTGTTACACCTACCTACAGCTGGCAAAGGCATAGCAACAGTCGATTAATGTCATTAGTGTAGTCGATTATGCACTGTTTGACTTAGTAGGCCAATTTCCTTTATGTTGTATCTTATCTATACTTTGTGTACATTGTATAGTGTGTGGAAGAAGAAGAAAAAACCATCAAGAAAACGTTTTGGCCTCTATCTCTCTTCTTGTGTTCTTGAGTGAGCTTCCTCTTGTGTATACAGTGTGTGTTTGGCGCCGCAGCTCAAGCAAGTCCCCCCACCACTAGATTCTTGACATGGTATCGGAGCTTTGCCACTGAGAGAGGCTGATTTCGAAGGTTGAAGTGAAGGAGAAGAAGCAAGGTTTGAGAAAGCAAGCCACGGGTAAGAAGCTCTCCCATTCTTCCACTCTCTCTCTTGGATAGTGCATGTGGAGGCACCGAAAGCAGGGTCGAGCAAAAATCTCAAATTTCTGTGAGATTTGGTGTGCGAGCAGACCATTGTATATTCTACAAATAAAGCCCTTAGGGCTTTATCGTATTTATTTTGGGCGTCTGAGGCCATTTCAGGCACCATTTTAGAGCCGCAAGGTTGCGGACAGCAGTTTCAAGGTACATTATGATTTCGGTTGTATTGACCGAAACTGGGTGCACAGGTTACAGATTGCAAATCTGTAATTTTTGAGGTATTTGCAAGAAGAAAACATAAGGTTATCTGCAAACAGGTTGCAGATTACATGTATTGTTGAGCAATCAGTGAAAAAGGTTGCTTGGTGTATTACTGTGCACGTGTTGTGGAAGATTGCAGAAGACTAGCTTGCTCTATTATATCCTTGTTTGTGATAATGGCAGAGAATAGTGGAAATCCCATTATTGAGAAGCTCAACAAGAATAACTACCCTTCATGGAAGTTCCGTGTGATGAACTTCCTCATTGGAAAGGGCCTTTATGAGTTTGTCTCAGGTGAAGAAAAGGAGCCAGAGCTGGGTATCCCTCCGACTGCAGAGGAGTTAAAAGCATGGAAAGAGTGGAATGCGGAAGAAAAAAGGGTGATGTACTGGCTATTTGTAGTAATTAATAATACTATGCTGGGACATATCAAGAATGCAGAAACTTCACATGCAGCTTGGATAATTTTTGAGAGCATGTTTTCAGTAAATACAAAGGCACTAAAGATTCAACTCAAGCAAGAGTTGAATGCCTTGAAGAAAGGGAAAATGTTCTGTCAATGAGTATGTGTTGAAGGTGAGGAGCAATCAACAGTTTGGTGAAATGCAGGTTTTTGGAGGGAGAGGAAACTTTAGAGGCAGGGGGAGCTCTAGAGGAAGAGGTGGATGGCAGAATAGAGGTTCTGGAAATTCTATTATTGTTTGCCATTATTGTGGCAAAATAGGCCATATTGCAGCCCATTGCTATGCAAAGAAGGATGATATTCAAAGTGCTAAATTGTAGTAAGGAAACTATGCATCGTCTTCATGACAAAATGAAGACAAAAATGAGCGTTTGTTTGTTATGCAGCATATGATGAATGCAGTTACAGGAAAGGGTACACATGATGATGTATGGTATGTCGATTCGGGTGCATCTAATCATATGACCAGTCATGTTGAATGGTTTGGAGAGATGCAGGACTTACAAAACTCAGGTTATGTGCAGACGGGTGATGATTCATGCCACCCAATTTCACACATTGGAAAGGTTCCCTTGTCCTTGTATGATGGCCAGACGAAGAGTCTAATAGATGTATTACATGTGCCATCAATTACAAAGAATCTAGTATATGTTGGCCAAATGGTAGAGCAGGGGTTGCAGGTCCAATTCAATGCAAAAGGTTGTTTGGTAGAAGACTTTAATGATACGGATAGGTTGGTCACAAAAGGAAGTAGAGTTGGCCGAATGTTCACTTTGGATGCTGGAATTCCTACAATGGATGCTCCTATGTATGCTAAAGGAAAAGGAGTAGTTGCAGATATTGAAATATGGCATAAACGTATTAGACATGCAAATGTGCAACGGTTGAAATTAATGCAGTCCAAAGGATTGGTTACAGGGTTGCCTTCTTTTAGAGTTGCAGAATCGCATAAAGTCTGTGAAGCATGCCAGTTTGGTAAGCAGGCAAGACAACCCTTCTTGCATGATAGAGAAGTGAGCCGAAATATACTTGATGTAGTGCATATAGATGTTTGGGGGCCTACACAGAACGTATCTCTTGGTGGCAGCAAATACTTTGTCACATTTATTGATGACTATTCAAGGAAGTTATAGGTACACTTCATGAAGGAAACAGGCTTAAAGTAAAGTGCTTGAGATCAGATGGAGGGGGAGAGTACCTCTCTAATGAGTTCAGTGGCTTCCTGAGGACTCATGGAATAAAGAGGCAATTTACTTGCAGGTATACCCCAAAGCAAAATGGTGTTGTAGAAAGAAAAAACAGGCATATTGCAGAAGTTGCATGGGAATTAATGGCTGAAAAGAATATGACCAAATATTTTTGGACTAAAACTGTCCATACTGCTATTTACATTATGAACAGAACTTCCACAGCTGCAGTTCATGGGATGACTCCTGAAGAATGTTTTATTGCCAAGAAGTGTGATGTATCGCACTTGAAGGTGTTTGGCTGTGTTGCATACGTTCATGTGCCAGATGAGCTACGGAAGAAGCTTGATCCAAAGGCAAAAAAATGTGTTTTTATTGGATACTCTTTAGAGAGAAAGGATATCGTTGTTATAACCCTGTCAAACGGGTGAGTTCAGAGTGAGCAGGGATGTTATCTTTGATGAGATGGGAAGTTGGTATACACCTGCTAGTGATATTTTGGATGATGATAATGATCAAGACAGCTATGTGCAGAAAGATAAACAAGAATCACAGAGTCTTAGTGGACTAGAAACATCATCTAGTACTATACCTACAGTGAGCCCTTGGTCTGGAAGACTAAGAAGTAGCCCCACATCTTCAGGTGGATCTATAAGTGTTGCAGTGAAGGACAAAGGAAAGAAGAAAGTGCTGGATGGTAATGATGCATCTACCAGTCATTTGGGATTGGATGGAGATTCTAGTGGTTTGGAGAGTTTGGATGATGAGCTTGGCATTCCTTTAGTCAGGACGCTAGGTGTAGAGAGAGCTCATAGTAATGTAAAGGCTCCATTGAGTGATCCGATGGTACACATATCTAGTAGGGTCAGATACCCTATTAAAAGATTTAGATTTGAAGGTTATGCAGCTCACCATTATGCTTATATGATGAAAGTAGATGAGGATGTTGAACCCACTTGTTTTGAGGATGCTGTTGGTCATGCTCATTGGGATGCAGTAATGGATGAGGAGACAGCTACATTAGAAGCCAACAAGACTTGGGATTTGGTACCCTTGCCTAAGGGTAACAAAGCTATTGGCTGTAAGTGGTTTTACAAACTCAATCATAATGCGGAAGGTTCAGTTAGCAGGTATAAGGCTAGGCTAGTTGCAAAAGGCTATGCTCAAACATATGGCATAGATTATGAAGAGACATTCAGTCTAGTTGCTAGGATGGAAACTGTTAGATGTGTGATTGCCTTGGCAACAACCAAAGGTTGGAGTTTGCAGCAAATGGATGTTAAGAATGCCTTCTTGCATAGTGAATTGCAAGAAGAAGTGTATATGGAGCAATCAGTAGGTTATAAGGATTTAGAGCATCCCACATATGTGTGCAGGTTAAAGAAGGCACTCTATGGGATAAAGCAAGCACCTACAGCATGGTCTGACAAGATTGGAGAGTATCTTGTCAATATTGTATTTTGTATTTCTGATGCTGATCACTCACTTTATGTGAGAAAGGGAGATGTAGGTTTGGTCATCATAGTCATCTATGTGGATGACTTGATTATTACAGGTGACAGTGACACTGGGATTGCTGAAGTTAAGGACTTCTTGAAGAAGAAGTTTGAGATGAAATATTTGGGTGAGCTAAGATACTTTCTTGGTATTGAGGTGATCAGATGTGATGATGGTATATGGCTATCCCAAAGGCAGTATACATTGGATATGTTATCCAAGTATGGTATGACAGCATGTAAGCCTCTTTCAGTACCATTGGAGAAAAATATGAAGCTAAGTACTGATGTTGGAGATGAGATAGAAGACCCTACTATGTTTAGGAGGATAGTAGGGAGTTTGATTTACATGATTATCACAAGGCAAGACTTAAGCTATGTTGTTGGCCTTGTCAGTCAGTTTATGTAGATGCTTAGAAATCCTCATTTGGATGCAATTAGACATATATTGAGGTATGTGAAGTCCACTTTACATTATGGACTTTTTTATGAGGCAGGTAAGGATGTATAACTCTTTGGATACACACATGCAGATTGGGCTGGTAGCATGTCAAACAGAAGATCTACAAGGATTCATGTTTTCCCTTGGTAGTGCAGCAATTACATGGAGCAGTAAAAAGCAACCTACAGTTGCTTTATCGAGTACAAGGGCTGAGTATAGAGGTGCTGCTATGACAGCATGTGAGGTGGTATGGCTGCAAAAGTTATTAGGTGATTTGGACATGCAGGGAGATAGTCTAGTTGTCATTCATTGTGACAACATGAGCAGCATACAGCTAGGTAGGAATCCAATGTTCCATGCTAGGACAAAACACATTGAGGTACACTACCACTTTGTGAGAGAGAAGGTACTTGTAGGAGAGATTGACTTAGTATATGTCAGCACACAAGATTAGATAGCTAGCATTTTCACAAAGACATTGGGTGCAAAGAAGCTTTGAAAGTTCCAAAGCTTACTTGGAGTTGTAGAGATAGAGTTGAGCTTGAGGGGGAGTGTTGGAATGGCAAGCTCAACACGTGCAGACATTGATGATGGACCACCTAGCTAGATGGGTCCGCACGTCTACACTTAGCATGTTGGTGGTCATTATGATACTCACATGGTCACTAACTTATCACTTATTATATTTAGTTTGTTACACCTACCTACAGCTGGCAAAGACATAGCGCCAGTCAATTAGTGTAGTTGGTTATGCACTATTTGACTTAGTAGGCCACTTTCCTTTATGTTGTATCTTATCTATACTTTGTGTACATTGTATAGTGTATGGATGAAGAAGAAAAAACCAGCGAGAAAACATTTTGGCCTCCATCTCTCTTCTTGTGTTCTTGAGTGGGCTTCCTCTTGTGTATACAGTGTGTGTTTGGCACCGCAGCTCAAGCGAGTCCCCCCACCACTTGATTCTTGACAGTTTGATTTACTTCACAAGGTCCAAACACATGACTAATGTTCCTCTTGAATCCATGCTTTGAAAGCTGAAGCTTAATTAGTAGCTTGATGTGTCTTGTAGATAATTGACTCCTTCGTATAATCTTTCTCACATGAACAAGAGATTATGTATTTGTGTTATTAAGGGATTATAAAGGGAGTTAATTTTAAGGTTTTAAATCATTAAGCTTTATAAAAGCTTGATAGCAACTTGTTGATTTTAGAATTTGGATGCTATGTAAAATTGTAGTGTAGATGTTGAGATTGATATTGGTTTGTTGTGTGAATGTTGCTATGGCTTGATAAATGTGTCACTACTTCTACCATCTAATGATTGTGTTGAGCCTGACTCGGCTAATTTTAGTTATAACATTCATAGAAACACCATTGACGTATGATTAGTGTTGATCAACATTGACGACAAATGAATGCATAGGAGCTACAAAAGCAAGTGGATCCATTGAGTTGATGAGCTATTTCCACTTCATGCTAGATCACTAAGATAAGAGGTTGCAACAAGTGTATCATGCTAAGTTAGAGCAACACTCTAACTTGGAATTTACTTTCTAAGGTTTAAAAAACTGAATAAAACAAGCACTCTCCCTCCCTCCCTCTCTCTCTCAATTTCAAGATGATGATGATTATGATGAAAGAGGAGATAGTAGATGGAGAGGATAAGTAGGAGGGAATAGAAGAAGATGCCCAAATTGGCAAGTAGTATTAGAGGAGATAATATTTAAGAGAGGTAGGTGAGACAAAAGAAAATATTACAAAGAAATACTAGTGCTTTCTAATGGCATCCTAACAATGAATTGAAAAGGTGATTATGCTATAAGCAATTGATTGATGTGAGAATCTTAATCTAAGTGATGTGCATAGGTTCTCATTATTGACACCTCTAACATCATGGTGGAAATACAATGAACTAAAAATGCAATTATGCTATAAGAAATTGCTTGTTAGAGAAAGACTCTAACTTGGAATTTACTTCCTAAGGTTAAAAAACTTAATAAAACAAGTACTCTTCCTCCCTCTCTCCCTCCCTCCCTCCCTCTCTCTCTCTATTTCAAGATGATGATGATTATGATGAAAGAGGAGATAGTAGGTGGAGAGGATAAGTAGGAGGGAATAGAAGAAGATGCCAAAATTGGAAAGTAGTATTAGAGGAGATGAGATTTCAGAGAGGTAGGTGAGACAAAAGAAGACATTACAAAGAAATACTAGTGCTGCCGAATGGCATCGTAATAATGAATTGAAAAGGTGATTATGCTATAAGCAATTGATTGATGTGAGAAGCTTAATCTAAGTGATGTGCATAGTTATCATTATTGACACCTCTAACACCATGTTGGAAATACAATGAACTAAAAAGGTGATTATGTGTAACGTGTCCACCTGTTCACTTGTAGGACACGTCTTAGCAGCCCATCGGGAAGAGAATCCAGAAGGCACCACCCGGCACTCCCATGGAATGTCACGGGGTTTGCGATCTAGGTCTTTCCAAGTCTACCATGTAGCGGGAGCATTCCGGCCGTTCCCACTTAGGATCGACCTGAACCAAGGTTTCCCTAATGGTCAAGTTCCTAGAGCATCGAACTACTTTACGCAGAAATGTCAGGGTCAAAGAGGATCCATGCTCCACTTGGTTCAAGGAGAATGGGAAATGAGAGGGATGCAAAGCTCAACCTCTTTGTCCATAAGGCATAGTCCCATTCCGTTCCCCTAAAACAACATGAATCGGGATTCTAATATTCTAGATTCTAAGTAATCGTTCCTTGCTGTCGATTTTGCTTGAGAAAAGTTTCCGACTAATCGAGACCACCCATCTGTAGGACTGACCCATGGCCACATCCACCACACTTTCCTCGGGGCGTTGCTTTAGTTGTCTAATTACCTACCACATTTAGTTGGACACGCATAAAACAACTTTCTTAATTAGCCAATTAGTCACCGGTTCCTTCACATAATCTTAGCACTGACATAGAAAAACAATGTCAAACAAGTTCCTTTTCAACAATTTATATTATTAATTAGTCTTTGGAATACATCATAATAATCCAGCCTGAAGGCTATCCATAATCCACCCGAAGGCTATCTAGCAATCCTCAGGGATTACTAATCCAAGTTTTCGCCCGTAGACTAATATACGGGCCTCGAGATCTAATCTTGAGTCACGTCGACCTCTTCTGCAGGACCTGGAAGGCAAGGGATTTACGGCCAGAGCCCCCTAGCACCCAAGCATCCTCCTACTCCAAGTAGCACCCAACAGAGAGACCTCTCGTGGCGGGTTCGGTCCACGTTCCCGGCACAGCTAACAATCCCCTTGGTTAGGGTCAGGCAGATAATCGGGGGTAGCTGATGCTGCCTCTCCCTCCAGGCCTTCAACCCGAAGCAATTAATTATTATCCAGCCTTAGATTCCTTGAGCAAAGAAGTACAAATAGTGCTCCTAACTGTACAAACACAATCAATCCAGTAGTCGTTTATTTGGCCAACTGCTAAGGTGTGAATCCTTCTCTCCGAATGCATCTAGTATTTGATCTAGGATCAATTGCGACATGGCAAGACCCCCAAGGGTTTTTTTGTTTACCCTTTTATCCTTGGGTTAGGGTTTATACCCTTGTTAACCCAATTAACAGACACCTTAGGTTCCTTAAATTAAGACAGTAAATCCTAGCGACTTTGTCACTCTAACTTGATTTTTCAATTGCTTGTTAGGCAATTCATAGTTACCCTATCTTGGCAAATCAGCCCAAGGAAGGGTGATGTAGCAAGATGTCTACTCATCTTGTTGCACAATACACTTGCACTAGAACTTGCCAACCTTATTCCAGGGAGTGGTAAATCTATCTTGTGATTTCAACACAAAGCCATGCGGCGTTGCAACTTGTTGCACAGGTGTTGCACCTAACTTGTGGGATTATTTCTCCCATCACTTGGTATTCCTTAGTCAAGGATACCTTGGTCAAGATGTAGGGTTCGGGAGTCCTTTTGACCCAACCCAACCCTAACCTTGCTAGGTCAATAACGTTTGGCCCTAGGGTTTCTAAACTCAATCGGAAGTCTAGTATTGGGCCAATTTACCCTAGGGTAAAAATCCTAGATTGTTCTTGCTTAGGCGTTTAACTAACCCTAACATTCTGTGAATTTGTGTAGGACCTTTGGGATCAAAAATCTTGACTTGGCATCGCAAGTGCGATACTAGGCAGAATTTTTAACGTATTATACCCTACCTAGCACTCTGAAGTGTTCATTGTACCAACTAGTTATGCTTTTACGAATCCCTTGAGGGTTATACCATTACAAGTGATCTACCTAAAATGATCTAATTGTCTTTCGACAAGAGTGGTCTTTGCTTTAGGAGAGATGCAAATACTTTTCCTAAGAGATGCAAATAAATAAATTCAAGATGCAACATTCCATGTACGTATGCGAATAATAGACTTTTACTTCTATGCAACTATAAGGTTTACAATGACCATTTCTTTTCCTTGCCTAATCTATAATGATAGACAATTTACAGCTAACTCATATAAAAACCTACGTTGAGTTTCAACAAGATTTACATCTATAACCCTTTTGTCTAATGCATTGAATTCGTGATTTAATATGAAATGCATCTTTTTCCAAAACAACTTCGATAAAGAAGTTCATGCATGATGAATGTCATAAGACTATTATTTACTTAATCCTTTCAGCGGTACTTAATCCGATTTAAAAATGCAAGCATCCTCGCATGCAACAGGAAAGTTCATGGTTTCCTTTTCATGCAATGCAATTATTTGGACAACATCTAACGGAAGTTAATGATATTCTCATGCGAATCACAACAAGGAAGTTATTGCCTAAATAAGGTACAGGTTCCCAGTTCGCCTCCTATATCAAGTACTGCTGTAATCTAGGAGTTTCTTCTCAAGCAGATTAAGCCGCCCGAATTTGATGGGAGAGGCAGGTCCGTCCAAGCAAATGTTGAAATTTGGATTGGATCCATGGAGGATTACTTTGAAGCAGCCGGTACTGCACCCGCCAATCAGGCTATGCTCACCAAGCTGAAGCTCATCGGCGAAGCCGAAGCAATGGTGCAGAGATCAAGGGATCGCGGAAGGATCCGTTACCTGGAAGAAGTTGAAGAAATCCATGCAAGGAAGATACTTACCACCTGCATATCGCACGCAAAAAATGAATGAGTTGTACGAGCTAAAACAGTTGGGACTCACTCTTGATGCATACTATTCTAAATTCGTCTCACTTCTTAAGTATGTGCCACAGATGGACATGACACGATAGGTGTCAAAATTTTGTGCTAGTTTAAACCCACCAGTGAATACCCGTCTCGAATCTATGCGCCCATCGGATCTACAGGATGCACTCATTCAAGCTGCCCCTATAATTCAGGAGGTGCAGGCTAGACCAAGAGGTAACAAAACTTGGTCTTATAATGACCCGAACAGAGGATCATTCAGGCCTCAGATGAAGAAAGTTCAAGGTCAGAATCAAGGACAAAGAAAGAAAGCAAGGACTAATAATGTCAACAACCTTGTCCCTACTCAAAGCTATGGTTGAAACCTCCGTTGTTTCCACTACAACGAGGACGATCATTTCAAGAGGCAATGTCCCAAGCTTGGAGGAGGACATCGCCAACCACCTTTCCAAGGAACTGGCCATGGTCAGGGAGCCGCTACTGAGGTAGAAGAAGAACCGCATGCGTTGCCAATAGGCAAATGCGTGAAGAAGAAGAAGATCCGACCATGTAAGCAGAGTTTGAAAGGGCGACAGTTCATGCCGCTCTTCACAAGAAAGGGCCGAATCACTAGTTCTCGGTGATTCAAACACCGTCGGACTATCAAGGTAAAAGTTTCAAGACCTTGATTGATTGTGGCAGTACACATTCCTTTATCTCACCAACTTATGCAAAAAGATTAGGAATAGCCACAGTAGAAGCACCTATCTTGCTTGTGGAATTGGCAAATGGTCGTGAGGTTACTTGTAACAGGAAAACTGCTAAGGTGGAATTCTTTCTGGGAGGAAAGATGACTTCGGTCAAATTCAGAGTCATGAATTTAGGTATCCATGAGTGTCTACTCAGAATGGATTGGCTTAAGCCTAATGATGCCGACATTCATTGTGGAAAGGTCCAAATTTCCTTTCAAAACTCTGAAGGGGATTTAGTCACAACTCAAGGTGAGGCTGGAGTGCCAAAAATTCAATTGGCCAAGGCATCTCGGATTATAAAGGGAGTCAGAAAGGAACTACCTCTCTACTTCATTAAGCTCAACAAGTTAGATCAAAAGCAGGAGTCTAGTGAATGACCTTCTTGGCTAAAGGAATATGTGGATGTATTTCCAGAAGAGTTGACAGAACTCCTGCCTCAAAGAGAAGTGGATCATGAGATCAAGCTAGTACCAGGAGCTGCGCCAATTGCAAAGAGACCTTATAGAATGTCTATCCTGAAAGAAATTGAGCTGAAGGAATAACTCAAGCAACTGCTAGATCAGGGCTACATCCATCCTAGCAGTTCACCATGGGGAGCTCCAGTACTATTCCAGAAAAAGAAAGATGGAACACTTCGACTATGTATTGATTACAAAGGGTTGAATCAATCAACTGTCAAAAACAAGTACCCTATTCCTAGAATAGATGAGCTTGTTGATCGTCTTCAGGGTGCAAAGATCTTCTCTAAGATTGATCTCAGGTCGGGTTACTATCAGATAAGGATCAAGGAAGAAGATATCCCCAAGACGGCCTTGAATACAAGATATGGACACTTTGAGTTCCTACATTCCGGCTTACGAATGCACCTGCCACCTTCAACAGGTTAATGCAGGATATTTTTAGGCCATATCTTGATGACTTTGTGCTCGTCTTCTTCGACGACACTTTAGTCTATTCTAAATAGGAAGAAGATCATGAGACCCAACTTCGGATAGTCCTTGAGACAATGAGGGCACATAAGCTATATGCTAAGATGAAGAAGTGTGCATTCTTCAAATGTCAGATTGAATATCTAGGATTCATCATATCAGCACAAGGAATCTCAGTGGACCCAGCCAAGGTCAGAGATGTGCTAGAATGGCCAATACCAACAACTGTCAAAGAAATATGCAGTTTTCTTGGATTGACAAGATGATATAGGGTCTTCATAAAAAACTATGCTTTGATTGCAGCACCTCTGACAGACTTACTAAAGAAGCAAACATCCATTGCATGGTCAACTCCCGAACAAACCAGCTTTGATAGATTCAAGCAAAGTTTGGTATCAGCACCTATCCTAAAACTTCCAAACCTCGAAAATGAGTTTGAGGTAGTAACTGATGCTAGCACACTTGCCTTAGGATGTGTGCTCATGCAGGAAGGTCACCCGGTAGCCTACTCTTCAAGAAAACTGAAGAGTCATGAGAAGAATTATGCTACCCATGACCTAGAATTGTTAGCTGTCATCCATGCTCTAAAACTTTGGAGACACTACATGTTGGGTAACAAGTTTACTCTAGTGACTGATCATAAGAGTCTCAAGTGGATCTTTACCTAGAACGAGCTCAACATGAGGCAACGTCGGTGGATTGAAGTGCTGGAGGATTATGACTTTGAGATCAAGTACCGACCAGGAAAAGAGAATGTAGTTGCCGATGCACTCAGTCGCAAGGCATTCCTTAATTCTCTAATCTTGCAAAATTCATCAACAGCTAGATCTCTAGCTACAAAGTTATCTATGCCAAACAATCCAATACTCGAGTTAGCTGGAGAGGAAGCATTCCATGATCCAGCCTATCAAAAGATGTTAAGGGAAATCTCTATCAAGGATCAGGACCAAAAACTACAGGCTAAGTATCATGAATTCTCTATCAATAGTGGAGTTTTCTACTATAGAATGAGGCTATGTATACCGGCAAGCCAGTCACTTAAGTAGAAGATATTGTGGGAAGCTCATGATTCCCCTTTCTCAGGACATCTTGGCTATGCCAAGACCCTCAATGCAGTTAGTAAGAGCTACTATTGGGAGAGGCTTAAAGGTGACGTTATCAAATATGTCACTGAGTATTTGTCTTATCAACGTATCAAAGCCAAACATGTCAAGATGCTAGTATGTGTCTAGGGTTAGGCACATACTTCTTCAATAGACTGATATGGAATACATTATGCACCTTTAGGTTCTCAGGGAGTTGCAGTCTATAAGCATTAGGCCCTAAGCACTTGAGAATCTTGTAGGGTCCACAATAGCTTGGACTTAGCTTCTTGCATTCACCTAAGGATAGGGAACTCTTCTTTGAGTGTACACGAATGAAGACCATATTTCCTTCAACAAAGGATCTGTCTTGATGTTTCAATTTTGCGTAAGCCTTTTGTCTATCCTTGGCGGCTTGGATATCCTGTCTTATTGACTTGATTTGGTCATCCATATCTTCCAGCATCTGCTTTGAAGCTTCAACCCTCAAGGTTGGATCCGAAAAGTTTAAGGAACTTCGACAGTCATGCTCGTACAATGCTTGAAAAGGGGTCATCTAAATGCTTTGTTGGTAAGAAGCATTGTAGGCAAACTCAACTAGCAGCAAATATTGGATCCACTTTTTGGGTTCACGGTAGTAGTGTGCCCTTAGCACATCCTCAATGACTTGGTTGAATCGCTCCCTTTGACCATCGATTGGTAAGTTGTATTGAAACAAAGTTGAGTCCCAATGGCTTCGAAGATAGCCCTCCAGAAGTGTGATGTGGAGAGAGAGTCACGATCACTAATGATACTTCTGGGTAACCCATGCAGTTTGAATATCTCCTTGATGAACAACCTTGCAATGCCTGAGGCTCTATATTTTGTCTTAACAAGAATAAGTTGTGCAACCTTGGCGAGCATGTCAACCACAAACATAATGGAGTTGTATCCTCCTTGAACTTAGGGCAGCAGGCCAACAACAAAATCCATACTAATGAATTCCCATTTCATTTGGGGAATGTCAAGTGGTTGCAACTTCCCTAGCATTTTGACATGTTTGTCCTTAATGCGTTGACAAGACAAACATTCAGTGACATATTTGAGAACATCACCTTTAAACCTTTCCCAATAATAGCTCTTTCTGACTGCATTGAGGGTCTTGGCATAGCCAGGATGTCCTGAAAAAGGGGAGTCTTGAGCTTCCCAAAGTATTTTTTGCTTGAGTGACTGGCTTGCCAGTATACATAATCTCATTCTATAGTAGACAAGTCCACAATTGATAGATAATTCTAGATACTTTGCCTGTAGCTTCGGGTCTTGATCCTTGATGGGGATCTCCCTTAACATCTTCTAATAGGTTGGATCATGGCATGCCTCTTCTCTAGCTAGCTCAAGAATTGGGTTTTTTGGCATGGATACCTTTGTGGCTAGAGATCTAGCTA
This sequence comes from Lygodium microphyllum, assembly GCF_053477565.2. Classification (NCBI taxonomy): domain Eukaryota; kingdom Viridiplantae; phylum Streptophyta; class Polypodiopsida; order Schizaeales; family Lygodiaceae; genus Lygodium; species Lygodium microphyllum. The sequence goes on along the minus strand of NC_141153.1, from coordinate 26,500,954 downwards.
TTGATGGATTTTGCAAGATTAGAGAATTCAGAAATGCCTTGCGACTGAATGCATCGGCAACTACATTCTCCTTTCTAGGCCGGTATTTGATTTCAAAATCATACTCCTCCAACGCTTCAATCCATCAACGTTGCCTCATGTTGAGCTAATTTTGGGTAAAGATCCATTTGAGACTTTAATGATCGGTTACTAAGGTAAACTTGTTACCTAGCAAGTAGTGTCTCCAAAGCTTGAGAGCATGAATGACAGACTAACAGCTCCAAATCATGGGTAGCATAATTTCTCTCATGGTTCTTCAATTTCCTTGAAGAGTATGTTACAGGATGACCTTCTTGCATAAGCACACATCCTAAGGCAAGTGTGCTAGCATCAGTTATCACTTCAAACTCCTTACCAAGGTCTGAATTTTCAGGATAGGTGCTGATACCAAGATTTGCTTTACTTTATCAAAGCTAGATTGTTCAGCAGTTGATCATACAATTGATGTCTGCTTCTTCAGTAGATCGGTCAGAGGTGTTGCAATCAGGGTATAGTTTTTTATAAAGACCCTGTACCATCCTGTCAACCCAAGAAAACTACGTATTTCTTTGACAGTTGTTGGTGTTCGCCACTCCAGAACATCTCTGTCGATCCACTGAAATCCCTTCCACTGATACAATGAATCCCAGATATTCAATCTATCGCTTGAAGAATGCATACTTCTTCTTCTTAGCATAAAGCTTGTGTGCCCTCATTGTTTCAAGGAGGACGCGAAGTTGGGGTTCATGATCTTCTTCTTGTTTGGAGTAGACTAAGGTATTGTCGAAGAAGACGAGTACGAAGTCATCAAGATATGGCCTAAAGATATTCTACATTAGCCTGTTGAAGGTAGCAGGAGCATTCGTCAACCCGAATGACATGACCAGGAACTCAAAGTGTCCATATCTTGTGATGAATGCCATCTTTGGGATATCTTCTTCCTTGATCCTTATCTGATAATATCCAGACCTGAGATCAATCTTGGAGAAGATCTTCGCACCTTGAAGACGGTCAAGAATTTCATGTATTCTTGGAATGGGATATTTGTTCTTAATTGTTGATTGATTCAACCCTCTGTAATCAATACATAACCGAAGCGTTCCATCCTTCTTCTTTTGGAACAGCTCCCCATGGCGAACTGCTAGGACAGATGTAGCCTTAGTCTAACAATTTCTTGAGTTTCTCCTTCAACTCAATTGCTTCCAGGATGGACATTCTATATGGCCTCTTTGCAATGGGTGCAGCTCCTGGCACTAGCTTGATTTCATGATCAACTTCCCTTTGAGGCAGAAGTTCTATCAGCTCTTAAGGAAATATGTCTGTGTACTCCTTTAGCCATGAGGGTTCTTCACTAGACTTCTGATTTTGATCTAGCTTATTTAGCTTAATCAAATAGACAGGTAGCCCCTTTCTAACTCCTTTTATTATCCGAGATGCTTTGGCCAGTTGAATTTTTGGCTTCCCAACCTCTCCTTCCCCTTTAGAGTTTCGAAAGGAAACTTGGCCCTTTCCATAGTGAATGTGGGCATCATTAGGTTTAAGCCAATCCATTCCGAGAAAACACTCATGGATACCTAGGTTCATAACCCTGAATCTGACCGGTCAACTTTCCTCCCAGTAGGAATTCCACCTTAGTAGGTTGCCTGGTACAAGTGACCTCACGACCATTTGCTAATTCCACAAGTAAGGTAGATGCATCTATTGTGGCTATTCCTAGTGTTCTTGCACAAGCTGGTGAAATAAAGGAATGCGTACTACCACAATCAATCAAGGTTTTGAAGCCTTTACCTTGATAGTCCGATGGTGTCTGAATTACTGAAAACTGGCGATTCGGGCCTTTCTTGTGAAGGGCGGCATGGATTGTTTCCCTCTCAAAGTGTGCTTCCATGGTCGGGTCTTCTTCATCGCACATCTCCCTGTTGGCAACACAGGCGGTCCTTGATGTTGTCCTCCGCCAAGCCTGGGACATTGCCTTTTGAAATGACCAGGATCGTTGTAATGGAAGCAACAGAGATTGCGGCCATTACCTTGGGTAGGAACAAAATTATTGACATTTTTGGTCCTAGCTTTCTTCATTTGTCCCTGGTTTTGACCTTGAACTCTCTTCGCCTGGGACCTATACACTCCTTTGTTCTGATCCTTATAAGACCAAGTCTTGTTACTTCTTGGCCTGGTCTGCACTTCCTGTATTATGGGTGCAGCTTGAATGAGTGCGTCCTGAAGATCTGTTGGGTGCATTGATTTGAGGCGAGTGTTTACGGGTGGGTTTAACCCGGCAGAAAACTTCGACACCTATTGTGTCGTATCCATTTGTGGCGCATACTTCAAAAGAGAGACGAACTTTGAGTAGTATGCATCAAGAGATAGACCAAGTTATTTTAGCTCATAGAACTCGTTCATCTTCTGCGTGCGGTATGCAAGTGGTAAATATCTTCCTCACACAGCTTTCTTAAGCTTCTCCCACGTAACTGACCCTTTCGAGATCCCTTGGTCTCTGCACCATTTTTTCCACCAAAGTCTTGCTTCGCCGTTAAGCTTCAGCTTGGCAAGCATCGCTTGGTTAGCAGGTGCAGTATCTGCCGCTTCAAAGTAATCCTCCATGGATTCGATCCAGATCTCGGCATCAGTTTGGATGGACCTTCCCTTGCCATCAAATTCTGGTGGCTTGATTTTCTTGGGAAGAAACTTCTTCTCTTGAATCACGGCCGTACTTGGTGTAGGGGTCGGACTAGGAATATCCACCTGAGGTTGTGCCTGGGCATTGAGATTCTTAACGTTAACAACTCGCTAAACATTTCTCACGTTACATTTTATGCCTAATTCAGCTTTCAACCAAGAGACCTAATCACTTAACTTTTTTATCAATACTCACAGTCAAGACAATCATTGATAAAAAGAGTCTTATTTCATTCATATGGGCATAGCCCTTTCGGAGTACAATTATTCTTGGGGAGATGGAACAAGATGATACATTAATTTGGGGAGAATAAGATTGTGTTACATTGAGCTACGGGAACTGAGTAATAGTATGGATTGGGGTCATGGATTTTCAGGAATCGATAGGTCATTGGAAGATTAGGGTATCCTTTCCTTTGATACCCGTTCTTCTCATAACGTCCCAACACCTTGATTCTGTCGGCAAGGATTATCCGAGTCACTTCCTCGTACACATACATGTTCTGCTTGACCTTTCGACTGTCGACATGTAGGGTTGCATTTGCTTGAGCCTCAACAAAGATGAATAGCTTCACGATCTTTAAGTCCTCCAACCACTTGATTCTCTTTAAGTTGGTTCGAAGGTATGTGAATCGGTGGGCAGCTATGTAATAAATTCCCGAATCACCCATCCATCTCCGTTCCACGTACAAGGGCAATGGATTGTAGATGCAATTTAGGATATTCATCATATCGATCCTCCGTCGATAATTTGAAGCACGCATCACGGTCATAAACATAACTTGGAACACCAAGAATTTGTTCCATGGTTCGCGACTCTGCAGGCCAGCAAGTAAGGAAATGTTCTTAACAGCAACATTTGATCTACTTCTCCTTATTAAGTTCTCTTGTAAACATTAGTTCCTCACTGGTTTGCTCTGATACTAACTGTAACGTGTCCACCTGTTCGCTCGTAGTAGGACACGTCTTAGCAGCCCATCGGGAGAAGAATCCAGAAGGCACCACCCGGCACTCCCATGGAATATCACGGGGTTTGCGATCTAGGTCTTCTCGAGTCTGCCACATAGCGGGAGCATTCCGACTGTTCCCACTTAGCATCGACCTGAATCAGGGTTTCCCTAATGGTCAAGTTCCTAGAGAGTAACTAGCGTCGAACCCTAGGTGAACTACTTTACGCAGAAACATCAGGGTCGAAGCGGATCCATGCTGCACTTGGTTCAAGGAGAATAGGAAACGAGAGGGATGCAAAGCTCGACCTCTCCACCCATAAGGCATAGTCCCATTACGTTCCCCTAAAACAGCATGAATTGGGATTCTAATATTCTAGATTCTAAGTAATGGTTCCTTGCTGTCGATTTCATTTGACAAAAGTTCCTGGCCAACCGGGACCACCCATCTATAGGACGGGGGTCCATGGCCAGACCCATGGCCACATCCACCGCACTTTTCTCGGGGGGTTGCTTTAGTTGTCTAATTACCTACCACATTTAGTTGGATACACATAAAATAGCTTCCTTAATTAGCCAGTTAGTCAACGGTTCCTTCACGTAATCTTAGCACTGACATAGAAAAACAATGTCAAACAAGTTCCTTTTCAACAATTTATCTTATTAATTAGTCTTTGGAATACATCATAATAATCCAGCCCGAAGGCTATCCATAATCCGCCCGAAGGCCATCCAGCAATCCTCAGGGATTACTAATCCAAGTTTCTACCCGTAGACTAGTATGCGGGCCTCGAGATCCAATCTCGAGTCACCTCGGTCTCTTGTGCAGGACCCAAAAGGCAAGGGATTTATGGCCAGAGCCCCCCTGGCACCCAAGTGTCCTCCTTCTCCAAGTAGCACCCAACAAAGAGACCTCTCGCGGTGGGTACGGTCCACATTCCCAGCGTGGCTAACAACCCCCTTGGTTAGGGTCAAGCAGACAATCGGGGGTAATTGATGCTGCCTTTCCCTCCAGGCCTTCAACTTGAAGCAATTAATTATTATCCAGCCTTAGATTCCTTGA